>NC_046376.1:26401562-26461153 GCF_011125445.2 Fundulus heteroclitus | reverse complement strand
TTCACAAGTTTACATTTTTGAGACTTTTGCCAGCTGCTGTGAGTTTTTTTTTTTTTATGAGGCAAGTTTGTTATGTATTTTATGCACAATTTCCGTTACACTGTGTTTTATTCCAGACATATATTTGTTTAATGCCTTGTTTTGTTCACATTTTGAAAAGTTCAATAAAGAAATGTATTTTCGCTCTCCCATGTCTCCTGGCTTGATTTTGGTCTGATTTCCTCAGGTGAAGATGAAATTGTGGTCTTTCAGGTTTTCTGATTAACAATAAAGCATAAATAGTCTTCACCTTAGAAGGGTTCACAAAAAGACTTAACTGACTACCAGCAATTACCTGAGGTATTCATGCACTGCAGGATTAGTAAATCATTTATTCAGACACTCTCTAACCATAAATGAAGTATAAGTCATCTATAATTAATTATATAATTAACTCTTTATTAATAATTAGTTTTATTAATTATTAATTAATTAATTAAATAAGATGTAGGTATTTTAAAGTGCTACCAATCATTTGAATTGTTTTCAAGAAAACTTGTGATTGCAGATTTTTCTACCAATACAAAAAGATATAAACGTTGAATAAAATAGCGAGAGGTTGCATGTACCTTGATGTATTGTTTGCGGTTGACATACATTCGCACATAAGAGCGGAACCGGACCAGACTCTCTCTCATTTTCATGAAGCGCTTCCTACAGAAGAGAGTAACGACTGAAGTCATTGTTAAATTTATCCAAGTCTAAAAACTGGGACATTTTGCTGGACAGAATGAAAAGATGCGTCTCCTCTTCATTCTTACCTGTACAAGCTGAAGCAGTGACCCCCCCAGATTAACATACTTGCATGCAATATTGTATCAGATGTTGTGCCGTGTTTGTTCCTTTATTATCCAATCGAGATTCCTCGCAAAAGTGTCAATGCCCCTTGAAGTTTCTTACATTTTGTCGCATCACAATGCATTTCATTTATATTTTAGTTGGTGACTGACACAAAGTAGAGAATGATTGTGAAGATGAAGGAAAATGACACTGTTTTTTTAAAAAAAAAAAAATTGTACATTCCTTTTCAGTCCTGTTGATTCCAACCTTCTTATGCTACAATTGCACCTGCAACTCTTTTGGGGTCTCTTGCATCTTTGATTCATCTAGAAGTTTAAGTGTCCATTTGTCTTTGGAAAAAAAAAAGAAAACTACTTTAAAAAATGGTGAATAGGCAGAATCTGTGAACAATTTTGAAATTTAGCCACAGATTCCTAAATGGATTTACGTTCAGACTTTGACTAGGCCTACAACAAAGGGAGGAGGGGGGTTGTTAAAGATTATGTGCAGTGTTAGCTTTCTGTAAGACACAAAAGTTTTGGATTTAGGAACCAAAACTGATATGAAATGGCTTTCTGCTTGGCTTGTGGTAACCTTTAAATGGGAGTTGTTATGGATTTCTTTCAACAATGGCTTTGTTCTCACCCCTCATCCATTAAAGCCCAGTTTTCAAAATAAAATTACACCTGAGCTGTGGCTCTCTGCAGCTCTGAAGGCCTCTGGGTTGCTTCTCTGATCAGTGCTTTTCTTGCCCAGTTTGTCAGGGTGGTGAACGGCCATGTTTTGGCAGGTTTCCAGTTGATGGAGTGAGCAGTGCTGTCTGCGTTTCCCAAACTTCCCCACAGTTTTCTCCCTGACCTGTCTGCTAGGTTCCTTGGTCTCTATGATGTAGTTTGTTCTCTAATTTTCTCTATCATATCTTTGAGGCCCACATACAACAGCTGCATTTATAGGTTAAACTACACACATGTTGAGTCTATTTACTAATTAGGTGACCCAAGAAGACAGTTAGTTGTACTGGATTTTATTTAGGATTTTCAGAGTAATGGGTAAAGAATACAAATGTACCCAACATTTTTTTCTGACTTTTATTTGTAAAAAAAATTGGATAACTAGGATGATCTTTCAGCTTCACAACCATGTGCTACTTTTCTGTGGTTCATCGCATAGAACCCCCCCTACAAATACATTGAAGACTGTAGGGAAATGGGGTAAAGTTAAAGTTCAACTGGTCTGAAAGCTTTTTTAAGGCACTGTACCTTTAAATCTGTTTGTGTCACGTCTCACCTCAGAAGGTAGCCCCGGGAATGGGCCTGAAACCCGATGATTTTTTTACGGAAGGCAATAAAGCGTTTCCTGACAAAGAACATGCGGGTGTAACGCTGCAACGTGAGAGCAGCGAGCTCCCGGGATTTCTCTCGTTTGCACTCCAACAGCTGGTAGATGTCCTCCTTTAAAAACAGCTGCCATTTAAACACACACAAAAATACAAACGAGTGGTTTTCAATTACACGTGTAATCTTTAAAACGAGGACATCATTTTACCCCTAACATATAAATGACGGATATGATAGTTTGTGGTGCCATTAAGGTATTATGCCACCACAAACTGTTGCTTCCAACTAGGGCTGGGCAATATATCGAGATTTTAAAAATACTGCAATTTAAAAAAAGAGAGAGATAAAATGAGACTATATCATTTATATCAAGTCTATGTTGCATTAGAATTTTAATTTTATGTAGTCCAGTAGCTTTAATTTTCAGCCGTTTCTCATGTTTGTTAGAAAAATGTGCCTGTGAGACATTTGGGATAAAGCTTTGATTCAGAGATGCGCTTTTATAATTCCTTTATGAAAAGAAAACATATCAAGGAAAATATTGTAAACCGGCATTCAGCCTAAAAATATCAAGATATTATTTTTGATCCATGTCGCCCAGCCCTACTTCCAATAGAATAATGTGTTGCTCAGGTTGCAGCGCTGTTTTTTTGTTGAGATGCTGTATCTCACCTTAGATACCCCGACGTGGAAGGCTCCTGGTCGGAGGGGACACAGCTTACTCAGCATAATCACACAGTTTTCTCCATTTGCTGCTGGTGGCTGTTTAAGTCCAACCAGGGACTTGTATCTGAAATAGAAATATTACACTGATGGGGAAAAGGAAACTAAACCCCGTAATTCAACTGCTTATAGAACCACCTGTGATGGTTTTTTTTTATCTGGGTCATATTGGCTGCTGCCCAGATCATTAGAAAGTTAGGCATGTAATAAACAAAAACAAACGTATCTTCAGTTCAGTTGTGCCCTCAACAAGTTTAAGTTTGCTTTTATGGATGTGCAGTCGATGGGTAGTTGGCCTCCTCGTGGGTAGTTGACGCCCCCCATGGGCTCCCAGAAAAGTGGGACTAACTTATGGCGTTCTGCAAAAACTACACTGCATTTTATCCTACCCCAGGTTTGTTGTTCTCACGTTATTGGGGGCCACAGAGGGAGGGGCTCACCCAGGAATCTGTTAATTAAAGAACCGCCAACGAGAAGAGGTCTTTTGTCTGATTTGATCGATCTCCTTTGAATTAGGATTTCAGACACTTTTCGTAAGACCCTCGTTTCCGTCTATTGAAGTTTGCAGACAGGTGTTTCTGGACAGACAGTTCTCCACTTAACCAGTGCAATGGTGAAGTTGAGTTTAAGAACTTACTGGGTCATGACAACATTTTGATTATTTTTCTTTTCAGCTGTTCTGTTGGAGATGTGTTGCTGTGCTTGGGATCGTCATCTGGAGAATGACCCAGTATCACAAACAGACACATAGTTTGCTCTAGACTACTTTATGATACTGAGAACTTTAAGGCTGGGTAAATGACTGCAAGGTGTCCAGGTTCTGCGGCTGCAAAACAAGCCCAGCTCATCACCCCTCCACCACCGTGCTTGGTAGTTAATGTAAGGCATAGGATTGGTTGATATCTGACATTAAATCAGCCTAAACCTTTCTTTTTTAGGTTAGCTGTTGAAACGCACCTTTTCGGGTCTGCGCACAAAGTTTCTACGAGACTCAGATCAGGGGTTTGTGATAACTGCTCAAACATTCACTTTGTTGTTTGTCAGCCACTTTGTAACTAGTACGGTTTTATTTTTAGGGTCATTGTCCATTTGGAAGATCCATTCATGTCAAGCTTTAAAATCTCTTGAGATGTTGCACAATGGGGTGGTGTCCTCAGACATGGAAGCTTCATCTATTCCCTACAGATTAGTTGAATTGGCCAAATACTTCACTTTTATTTTAATCAAACCACAGAACAACTAAAGAAATTCCAGTCTTCATTCCTGAGGGCGTTTGCAAATGATAATTAGACTTTTTTGTTGCTTTTGGACTAATTCTTTCCTCCTCTCTGAGTGGCCTCTCAGGACTTGCTTCACACATTAATCTCGGACACAGAACCCATTTCCTTTTTGAACAATATCATAGCTAGACTCTCTCATGGTGATTGTACATGCACATAATTGTTTGAAAAGATGAATGTGGGACTTTCAGGCATCTAGAAATTTCATCCGAGAATAGCCTAAGCAAGACCTGTGGGGGTCCGTGATTCTCTCCAAGATATCTTGTCTGATTTATTTTGGTTTTGAACAACGTATCTTTTTGGCTGTCAGAGCTTACAAACTGCATATTAGTTTTTTTTTATTTTTATTTTGCAAATAATTATGGAAAGATATCGTCTGTGTGTCAATAAAGGTAGACGAAGCACCGTCTGTGTGTACCCTACCTGAAGAGAAATATGTAGAATGGCATTCTGACCGGGTACCCCTCTCTGCGGATCCTGATGGTCTCGAGGACCCCCGAGTGTCGCAGCTGGTTGCTGACCAGTTCATCCTCAAACACGCCTGGTCGCTGTTCACGGTTGGACATGCATGAATACACTGACATATATGTACACGCACCAAGAGACCAGAAACAGACTATTTCTCATGGCGTACCTTCATGTTATTTGGCTTAATGCAGCGAACAAAGAAAGGGTTACACCTGAAATAAAAGATCAGAAAAGGCTATTAATGCTATCAAATACCAGCTTGTCTTCTTTTCATCCTACAGCGGATTTAGTTATTTTGACCCGGGACAACGTCTTTGAGTGAAATACAGCACGGCCGCTTCACCTCTCCATCTTCTCCACGAGCTCCAGCAGGGACTGTTGGAACTTGCTGCTGACGGTGGGCGGCTGGTACTTCCTGGTGACCGAGCTGCTCTTCCTCATGTGGCCCCCCCTCTGCTGACCTGTGGCGTCTGCGTGAGCCAGGAACAGGTTTGACACCATCTGCACACAGAAGCACATCGCGTTTACACAGTGAGCAGCAACTGACTCCTCAGTACGCTTTTCTGTGTATTAAAATTCAACAGCTTTTATGCACTCACCTTGTTTCTGCTCTGAATGAACAGGTCCAGCACTTCTTGTCGGACTTGATCGTGGTTCTTATCAAGGAACTTGTAAACCTGGAGCAGAACCACCTCACACTATTAAATGACGAAACGTTCAGTCTCTGGGTTTAGTATTTATAATTTCTTTCCTATACTAAGCCTTAGGCAGTACATTTGATGTGGCCATCAAAAAACACTTTCAAATATATCTTTTTTTAATGAGTCAATGTATCAAACTTATATTTAGTGCCTTGGGAAAGTTATAGTGCCCCCTACGTATTTTCAGATTTTTTCATGTCACAACCTCGAACATCAATAAAAAAAAAATTCAATATGACAAACCAAAACAAAGTAGTGCATTGTTGCAAAGTAGGAGAAAAATTATGCACGGTTTGCAGCTTTGGTTACAATTAAAAACTTGAAAAGTGTGCTGGGTACTTGTGTTCAACGTCCTTTAGTCACACACTCCTAAATTAAATCGTAGTGCAGCCAAATGCATTAAAAGGTCCCCTAATAAGGAAATATAGTCAACCTGTGCCTAGGGGTAGGGTTAGGGTTAGCTAAGGAACCCTAACCCTAACCCAACCTGTGTCGGAAAATGGATGGATGGATGGATGGATGGATGGATGGATGGATGGATGGATGGATGGATGGTTGGATGGATGGATGCAAGAAGGCAAATGGTGACTCTGGAGGAGCTGCAGAGATCTACGGATGAGTGGCAAGAAGAAAACTATTGCCGAAAGGACACCATGAGAAGTCCTGTCTGCATTTTGCTATGGGCCTCATAGGGCGACTCTGATTACAGGGACCCACCGTCTTAAAAAACATGCAGTAAAGTGGTTCCTAGAGACCAAGGTTGGGGACCAGTGATGTAGAAAGACACAGCAAACTGACTGCTATGGTCAGTTGAGACCAAAATGAAGCTTTTCGTCCTTTATGCACAATGCTGTGTGGAGAAAATCTACTCCTGCGCATCATTCTGTACACACCATTCCTATGCTGAAACATGGTGGTGGCAACATCATGCTGTGGTGATGTGTTTCTTTAGCTGGGCAAGGATGCTGAGTTGGTGGCAAGAAGTTCCTGGAACAAAACCTGTTAGAGGCTGCAAAAGACTAGAGACTTGGGAGGATGATGCACTTTCAACAGGAAGACCCTAATCATCCAGCATGAACTACAATGCCATGGTTTAGATCAAATCTTTGAACATAACAGTGCAAGATTTGTGCAGATTGGCAGCTGTGGCTGCATTCAAAGGTAGTTCCCCAAAGCATTGACCCTAAAGGACTGAACACAAATGCACGCCTTCTGTTCAAAACTGTAAAACTTTGGAAAACAATGAATCTTTCTTCTTCGACTTTACATGTATGCATTATTTTGTGTTTTTCTTCTTCTTTATCACATAAGATCCCAATAAAAAAAGTCATTGGTAATTTAAAAGCAGTAAAAAAAAAGTTTGGGGCTATAACGTGTAGTATCAAAAAGTGTATTTTTTTTGTGAAAAATGTAGTAAGAATCCGTCGTCTGGCACCAGGGTGTGCAGCATTCTGTATGAACCCAAACCAAGGAACTCCAAAGTTTAGCAAACATCTAACAGTTGAGCAATGAGCAGCTGGGTACCTGGTAGGTGACTCGACCGGCAAAGTGCTTGATGGTGAACTCTGGGAGCGGCATCTTTGGCTTCGTATACAGCGGACTGTGGCCATGGTGATAGTGACATTTTTGAAGAAACGTGTGATCTGTTGCCTGCCGATAAAGTAGGCATAAATCTAACTGGGACTTTGATCACGTACGTATGTTACATGCCGCGAAGGACTCCCTGCTGGCGTGACAATCCTCACCTGGGGAAAACAGCTCTGGTCATCCAGAATCCTCAGTATCCCATGAGGCTTAGCAGCGATGAGGTCAATGCAGGGTTGGTTGTCACTGAAGGGGATGTCTTGCCATGGGATCTGCTCTCTGCTGTACTCCTCCTGCAGGGGGGATCAAGGGCAGCGTTTATTCAACGTTCTTCACTACAGGTGAGATCCATTTTGTCCACGTCTGCAAACGCTGCGTCTGCAGTCGCTTTACTCAGGGGATACTGAGATCGGAGTTTCTCCCGAAGAATTAGCGTGGAACTGAGCCTCACCAGTTCCTCCTTGAATACGATCCGGTTGAAGAAGAATTGCAGGTATTCGTTTGCATAATTAATGCAAAGCTGCTCGAAGCTGTTGAAAGCCAGATCCTGTTGCAAACAAGCGCACACACACACACACACCAGGTGATTCTTCATGTCTAATCTTCTTACCTGATAATTATTTAAGATCTTCTTTCCAATGTTCAACACAGAGCATGATAGTTAGAGACCGGTGCATGGCTCTGTAGACCTGTATAGTGAGTGGCCTGCAGCTTTCCCAACACTTGACTAAGCCTTATTCACATTTACACGAAGAACTAGCTACAGTCCATAGGGGTTAAAGTTTATACAAACTGCTCTAATGTGCAGCTTTTAAGTGTCTCCCTTTGTAAATGTAGTGTGCTTTTTATAAAATTGCTCTGCAGTTGCTCTATGAGCCATGTGACATGGATCCCAAATATGATTGTTTTTTAAACTTCTTTATCTAAGCTAGTTCATGTTGGGTAAGAAGCAGAGGAAATCAAATAACATACACATAACTACCAGCTTGTATTTTCCACACCTGCAACTTAAAAAGTGGGGGAAATAAAAAAGTGAGCTATGTTTTTAGTATCACCATCTCCATATTTCATATGGCTCTATGAGCTGTGGTATGTTTGGGACATAAGAGCAACTATGATTTATAGGTGATACCGGACAGGTTGTTCTGGTCAACTACTGAGGAGAAAGCCAGTTGACCGCACTTCCAGAGTTAGGGGGCAGGGAGTGTGGTGTGCTTCAACATAAACTGTACATGTGTGTCTCTCTGGTGTGTTTTTAGTAAAGACAAGTCTGTTCTGCATTCGGTGAAGTTTAGATGGGCAGAGTAGCTAGAAGTTTTACTCTAGTAAGAGTAGCAATGCTTAACAATAATATTACTCAAGTAAAAGAAAACATACAGTGCGATAAAAGTACTCCTAAAAGTACATTATGGTGAAAAACATACTCAAGTAAATGTAACTAGTTACTACCAACCTCTGATTAGTTGAGTATGTTTGATAATGTTCTGACCGATGGAAAAAACCCTATTTTTGCTTCTTTCAGACCTGTGAATTCTGTGCAGTCTACCCTTGGGTGAATTTATGGCTTCTGGAAAACGGTGCCTGGTGTGATAAGGAGATACAGAACAAGCAGCCTATTGTGCTGAACACAGACTGCAGCTTCCTGCGATGGTTCAGGGTCATGTTAACTTTTGTCCCCCCCCCCATGAAAGTCTTTGTAGCAGCCGTCTGTGTGAAGAGTGAACTGCTTCAAACTCAAATAAAACTCCAGGAAGTTTGTTTTTTTTGTTCATTTCTCCCTAAAGAAGAAAAAAAAATAAGTACACAACACCTGCTTACCTCAAATCCATAAATGTCCAGAATAGAGATGGACAGGCTGTGTTGGCGAGGGTACACCTGAGCATTAATCCTTTCCGTTAACCAGTGGAAGATAAGCGAGTACAGAATCTTGGCAACAGCGTCTCTGGAGAACCCAAAATAAATGCCAATTTAATATAAATCTATATATTGAAGGAAGGGGATACATGTGAACTGTCAGCGTTGGGTCTTGCTGGGTATTTTCTCTCACCTGGCATCAACGGCATTCTCTACAGTCAGGGGGCTGTAGATCTTGTCCCTCATTGTCGCCTATAGAGGAAATGGAGTCGCAAGCAGTCATTACTATGAAGGGATTATAAAGCTGACACATTTCAGTTAAGGTACACAGGGTGGGATGCTGATCCGGCCGCATCAGGACCTTTATTCTCCCACTTCTTTTAGCATTCTCTCCCGCTCCTCTTCTCCATCACACACATTGCTTCCTGTCAGCTCCTCCGCCTCACTCTCCCACTCTCCACCTCATGGATGCGAGGGGCCGAGACTCAGTCTGATCAGATAAAGGACGCTTTGAGAGCCGAGAGCTTCCTTTGCCAAAATCCACTTGACCGGCACACACACGCACGCTCTCGATGTGCGCACACCTCCAGCCTGAGGAAGGAGCTGGTAGCACCGACTCTTCTCCTGTTACATACGCACCTTTGTAATTAGAGTTTGAATAATGCAGAAGGCTCTTGCCTTGTGTATATAAGTACGTATTGGCGTGCGGTAGACATAAGATTTTTCTCTCTTTTTCTCACTCCTCTCTCACCACCATCACTTTCCTCATGAAGCGTTTCACAACAGTCGGATGGGACAAACTGGGCTGGCATGAAGAGAGCCTTCATTTTGGACTGAGAATATCGCGTTTTTTTCCACATGATTTGGCTCACGGATCCAAGGTGGAAATGAAAAACAAGGGAATTTTTTCGCCCGTGACGTCTGATTTATTAGCATAACGAGATGGGAGAGTTCTGCTCATATGTCTACATTTTGTTTGGATCCTCAGAGATGAAGATGTATTGCACTCTGAAGATGGCACACGCTCTCATTCAACAAATAAGTGGACCTACCTGGAAAAAAAAGAAGAAAGGGGCTTTAACTACATTACGTGGGGTTCAAGGAAGACATAACCCGACTTCTTCCACTTATCTGACACTATTTATGGAAATCAGCCTCATAATTTGACAAATAAGTGGATTTCAAATTTCTCAGAGAAGCTGATTCAGAGATTTATGTAAAATACAAAAATAAGACTTTTGTGCTTTGCTCACGTGATTAAGGACGAGGAATAAAAAAAAAAGTTTGGACATAATGACATATTACTTCAAGATGATGTTTCTTAAGTGCGGACCACTGTCAGCGTTGGGTCTTGCTGGGTATTTTCTCTCACCTGGCATCAACGGCATTCTCTACATTATCGGCATTAGCTCTGGCAAGAAATAAAGACTGAAGTTTCAACCATCCTTGCTTTTTCTATCCAATAAACTCTGTGTGCAGAGTGTGGTTATGTACAAATGCTCCAGATTAATACTACAACCCAAACACACGGATCAACTGAAACAAGCCTTGTTGTTTTTTTTATTTGATTACTCTACAAATATTATATGTAGACCTCAGTCGTTAAGCGGTTAGGTGAGTGTTTGAGAGTTCGAGAGATGTGTCTGAGATCAAGAACATCTGCTAATATAGACTCTGGATCAGAATGAGGCCAGATTGTCTTTATGTGATAAACCAAGATCATAGCACAGAGAAGAGACGTTCATCAAAAATCTGTCGTAAAGCGTTACCAAAATCTTATCACATCCAAATTTTGTAACTTTAGTATTCAAAAAGTAAACCTAACAAGCCAGTGTGGCATGAGGGGATAAAGTAAGCAAAGTGCCTCGCAAAAGTATTCATTCCCCCTGACCTTTTTCTCATTTGTCATATTACAACCTCAGATTGTAAATAAAAGTGTTTTATATGGATTAAAAGTGAAAAACAAACACAAAGTACTGCATATAGTAAATGTGATGTGGAAAAAAGAGAGATATGTTTTTCCCCCCTAACACATTTCTGAATGGTCGAGCGTGCATCATGCCCCCTTTTACACTGAATCCCTCAAATAAAATCCAGTGCATCAAAATGCCTTCAAAAGTCACCTAGTTAGTCATTGGAGTCCTTCTGTTTGCAACTTTGTCTTAATATAAATCCAGCGGTCCTGTATAGGTTTTAGAGGCATGTTAGAGAACATCAGTGAACAGACTGAAGAACTAAGAACGCAGCACAGAGGCCAGGGAGAAAGTGGAAAGATACATTTAAAAGGTTTAGGTCGTTGTGGATCTCTTGAAACTGGAAGAGCTGCAGAGATTCACAGCTCACGTCGAAGTATCTGGTGACCATTAGTTGTTTACTTACTAATTCTGGTCTTTTTGGAGGGGTGGCAAGAAGATGGCTGTTTTTAAAGGAAAGTCATTAGAACAGCTGTTTGCCGTTTGTCACAAGCCTCGTAGCCACATAGGGCACACAGCATGTGGAAGAAGCTGCTTTGGTGGAATGAGACCAAAACTGACCTCCTAGGCCCACATGTAAAACACTACATGTTGGAGGTCAGCCAGAGTAACGTGATGATTTAGATCACAGAAAACGTACATGTTAAAATTCAGCACAATGTGAGAAACAGTCCACTTTGCTGAAAACATCCTCCTAAGGAAAGCAAGTGGACATGATAATTGAGGTAGATCAGTGACAGGAGTGTGTTTCGTTTGTGTGTTTTTTCTGTGTGTGTGTGTGTGTGTGGGGGGGGGGGGGGCAACACGTGTCTCCTTTGTGTCCGTGTAAGGGAGACTGGGGCCAATACAATACTTCCATTGTCACTGTGCCTGTGTAAGCAAGAGAGAGGCTGCCCCGTGAACCTGGTGGTCTAACTCAGAGGAGTCAAGATGTCAGACGTCAAGCGGTAATCAGGAAAGGAGGAGAGCGAAGCACCTCTGACACATCTGGGAACGAAATGTAAACTCCTACTAAAACAGAACATAATCTGGGTTGATACTGACCGTGACTTTGTAAGTAATGGCTTTCTGTAGTCCCTCAGGTGAGATCTGCAGCAGTTCTGCAACCACCCGGATCTCCTGAGCGCTCACCACTGACGCCACCTCCTGGCCATCGGCCTCCTTTACAGCAAGGAAAAAGGAAAATGTATTTAGTCTGATGATGTACCGTCAATGTACTGATTCCTTGTACTGATTCATATCGAATCAGTACAAGGAAATTAAGCTTACATATAGAAGGAGCTGAGTTTAAGCTGAGTTTACAGCTGCACATCAGTAAATAAAAATTATCTGCCCGTATTTACAAAGAATCCTACGACTAAACGTAGCTCTTAGGGATGTCATTTTAGGAAAAATCTTAAGAGTTTCACGAATTCTTAGATAAGTAACATCAGTAACATAAAATTTATTCACAAAGCACCCAAGGCATTAAGAGAGGTCTTAAAGGGAAAAAATGTTAGGAGTAGTGAGGAGGATGTTTAGCGAGCCTAAGAGGGAAATGAACACATAAACTTCGTTAACAATCTAGAATTATTGATATGTTGGTCGTCTTGCCAAATAAAACCACTTTATACAAGCGGGCAACCAAAATAAAATGCTGACAGGTGAGCGCACATTAATGTTAAATAGACGAAGTAGTAAAATGACCAGTATGGCGAGCAAACATAACAAAAAAATCAGTTTATGTCTCTCCTTTGATTAGAAGCACATTTGTGTGTGTGTGTGTGTGTGTGTGTGTGTGTGTGTGTGTGTGTGTGTGTGTTTGTTTTCCCTTTGTACTATCAACCAATCACAGCTGTTGTAAGACAGTGTTACACCTAGCAACGGGGGCACCCATACCTCCTCACTAAGATAAAAAACATTCAGATCACTGCTGAGTCGCTCTCAGCAGTGATCTGAATCACTCTTAAGCTAAGACTCCGAGGCACGAATTTCTAGGCTAAGCTAGGAGCTCTCTGGGAGAATCTTTGTGAATACGAGCCCTGAACTTTTGAAGTCCAAGTCAGAGAAATCAACAAGAAGGTGAACTCCGAACCCTTTCCCGTAAAAGTGGAGGATTCTCACCAATGCTGACTTCTTGTACAGAATGTGTGGATGTTCCAGTAATGAACCGTTTCTTTGTTTCTATCCCACTGAGTAAACACTATGGAATAATGAGAATTGCATTGTCATTGAATTGTATTGCAGGTATTTGTAATGATCTGTTCACCCGCCTCCACCTAAAGTAGGAACTCAAAACTGGAAAGTTTAGGGTCTCAGGCTGCATCTGATCTGTCTTGGAAGTCAGATCTGGAAATTATGTCATACCCAAGTTTAGAGGGTCCTGAAACTCCCGAATTTGTGCAGATGACTGTCATGGGTCTGATTCACTAGTCCCCATATAGACAAGGAGTGGATTGGCTGGTCCAATTAATCAACCAGAACCACCTGGACCTTGATAACCTGCTCAAGACTGTAAAGATGACAGTGGACTTTTGGAGAACTTCCCCCACACTGTCTCCCCTCACCATCCTCAATAATAGCATGTCTGATGTGGATCTCTTCCATCTCCTGAGAACCTGAGCTGCTGCCTCACACAGAGACACTGTTCAGAAGAAGGCCCTGCAGAGACTGTAGTTCCTACGGCAACTCAAGAGGTGCAAGCTTCCCCAGGAGCTGCTGGTCATCGTCTACATTGCTATGAATCAGTCTTTCCTGTGTTCAGTCATCACTGTGTGGTTTGGCTCATCCACAAAGCAGGATAGGTCCAAAGTGCAACAAACAACTATATCTGCAGAAATATCTAGCGGCTTCCCTTCCCTCCCTCCATCCAGGATTTTTTACAGATCTAGGGTCAGGAAAAAGGCTGCTAACATCTCTTCTGCACACAAACAGTTTAGACCTTGACCTTCGGTTCAATGCTACAGAGCACTATTTGCAAGAATCAGCCGCAACAGAGACCGTTTCTTCCCCCTGGGGTCTCTCTCTGATGAACACAATGAACACCTTACAGCCTGAGTAGTAGTTGGCTGCACTGCTGTGAAACATGTTAAGGACACTGCACTTTCACAACCTCACACTGAAAAAAACGGATCTAAAAACAAGTAAAATGTTCTTAAAGTTAGTCTATTTGTCCTTGATTTTAGCCAGTAAATAAGATTATCTGCCAATGGAATAAGTATCTTTACCCCTAAAATAAGATAATTAGACATCCTGCACTTGAAATAAGATTATGGAGATGAATTATTCCTATTTTAAGTGAAAAAAATCGTATTTCATTGGCAAATAGTCTTATTTACCTGCTCAAATCAAGGACAAATACACTAATTTCAAGAAAATTTGACATATTTTTAGTTCTGTTTTTGCAGTGCACTCTTTCTTTTCTTTACATAATAAAATGAACATACCGTTTACATATGTATACCAAATATCTGTGGCATAATTCCAATCATGGCTGAATAAAGAGGATTCTGATTCTAACAGATAAACACAACTGATGGTTAGAAAATCAAAACCATTTCTAGCAATCTCAGCTGGCTAGTGGTGGGATGTTTTTAACTGTAATAGCACACACAGTTAGCCTAGCAACACCAATCTCTGTAATGCTGTCGAATGCTCAGAAGTTTTTGTGCTTTGAGACGGTGGGAACTTGCTCTCAAATAGGCCTCGCTATGTTTAGCAATCAGCTTGACAGTCTAATGGGAACGGCAGTCTCCAAACTGGGATTGCACCTACTCCTCTCTTTAGCGCACACTTCATAAGCTACATTTTAAAAGTAGATACAAAATTGGGATAATTGCAAAGCAGGGATTAACCAAGAGTATTACCTCGTGTCTTTGAAAGTAAACATTGCCCAGGTGCAGTATGGACGAGAGGACTCTAAAGATGGCAGACTGGTCTTCAGGGGAGAAGTGAAGGATTTCCATGGCAGACAGCAGGCGTTGGAAATCATCTGCATCGCTCTTTCCTCTTATCAAACAGTCCCCTCCCTTTATTCCAAGACAGAGTTCAAACTGAAGAGGGAACCGAACAACATGATTGGCAAGGAGGACGCGGTGCTGCACACTGTTCTACCTGATTGAGGTAATAGTAGGTTTCCGCATCTTGCAGGTAGAAAGCCTGCTTCTGCTGAGAAGGAAGACCTGCCAGCATCTCGTAGAAGATGTGATAGTTCCTCTCATCTTTGGCCTGAAGCAGACATCAGCAGGTCATTCCACAGAGAACTACAGGAGGTATCATGGTGTATCCGTTTAAGAGGATTACCTGGAAGACAATACGGGACTTTTCCAACAGATACTGAGAGGTTATGGCACCGCTGATTCCACCACTAGACAAACAGGGGCAGAGGGAAAACAAAATTACACATGAGTACGATTACTGAAGAGTTGTGGTAACACCGACGTTTCTTTTCCATACTCACTCCTCCAGATAGACCTCTACGTATTTCCCAAAGCGGCTGGAATTATCGTTTCGCACAGTTTTGGCATTTCCAAAGGATTCCAGCAGAGGAGCTGCCTCAAGGATCTGCCAGATGTTCAAACACGAAGCAAGTGAGCGACCTTCATCAACTCAGGTGCCGAGCTTCAGAGGTGCACATGGACGGTGCATCATCAAGTGTTTTTGCACATCCATTCAGAAAAAATAAAAACATTTAAAAAAAAAGTGTCTTGCTACAATGTTGCATGAGATGTTGATGCTGAATTATTATAATATCTGATTAGCAGATGCATAAATACTGTAGCGCCAGCACACATATGCAGTATAAATGGCATGTGAGTGCTGTGGTGCTCATGTTGTAGAATTAGCCCTTCTAACAGTTTGTATGATGAACAGTAACCCGGCTTATCTGGTGATTAAAGAGAAATCAAATTATTATTAGAGTATTTCTTAACTTAAGACAGTATAACGTATTATGCTAATAAAATACAAGTGCATACAGAAAGCTGTAATGACGCTATAACAACACATTAATCCTCTTAGGAAGTGAGTCTAAAGATACAGACGTTGAATTTATAGAAATATCTGGGACAGCTTCTTTAAATCGTCCTATATACAGAAGTTCACAAAAGAACAAACTATAAGTCAAATTGCTCTCAATGGTGCAAAAACTGAAGTGATTTTAGGTCCTCTGCCCCAAAATGTCCAGTTTTTTGTTGTTGGTTTGAGGTCAGCAAACTAACAATAGGAGTGGTTGAAAAGAAAAGAGAACTGACACACAGAAGGCAGAGAATAAAGTTCTGCTTTAGTTTAAAAGGAAATAAAAACAATGTAGAAATAAAATAGTTAAGGTATCAAGCTTTATTACATTCAAAAGCCAAGGAGAAGAGATGGGTCTTTAAAAGCACCTTAAAATTCTTGAGATTATGATCAGCTCTTATTTGGATGGGTAGATTATTCCACAGTTTGGGGACTGCAACAGAGAAGGAAGGATCTTCTCTACTTTTATGGTTGGACCTCAGAACACCTGAGAGCAACTGGTTGTTTGGCTTTAGCGTTCTTGGGGATGTATGTCATTGTAAAAGATACTTTGAGTATGACGGGGCAAGACCATTAAGATGCTTAAAAAAACGCTAAACCCAAAATGTAGGGTGTACAGCGCACATTAGTCTTCAAGTGGGATTAATGAAGCACGGACACTAACAAAACACTGAAACTTTCAATGCTAATCAACAAAGGTGAAAAGAGGTTTTAAAAGGCAAGGCTCGAGACATGCAGAAGGGATAATTACCTCAATCTTTCCCCGCGAAAAGCCATCAGAGACAAACGGGGAAAACGTTTAAGGAGAGAAGTATTTCTGGTCACCATAGGTTGGTTTATCAAATACTGTATAAGCATTAGTGTGCACATGTCAGGATGAGTGCTCATACCTGTTGAACAGGATTGGACTTGTGATCTATTGCTGCCAGGTAGCGAAGCACGAGTTTGGTGGCCTCTGTTTTTCCAGACCCACTCTCCCCACTAAAACACAGTAACCACCATTCAACGTACTCGTCAGTAACTCTGTCAGATGAGCACAAAGTAATGCATGACTGCATAGTGTCAGGGAAATGAAACGTGTTTTGTACCATTGTCACAGGTAAAAGTCTAAAAATATGGCATGCATTTGGCTGTGGCCAGAAAAGACCAAACCTGAACTTTGGGTCTTCCTGGAAAATGCTATTAGTGATGAGTAGCTACAGATCTCACTGAAAACATGCTCTCCACAGGGAAACACGGTGGTTGCAGCATCATGCTATGAGGGGGCTTTTATTCAACGGGGAGAGGGGAGTTAAATGTAAAACACGTCTGGAAGAAAATCTATAGGAAACATACAGTCATAGCTATGATAGGATGGTTTTAGACCAAAGTACTGTCAAGAATGGCCAGAACTGACGCCAATTGCGAATCTGGCAAGAAAATTGATATTCATAGACACCCCCATTCTAATCTGAATGAGTCTTGAGCTGTTTTTAAAAAACAGGGTGAATATTTCAGACCACAGATGTGCAAAGATGGTAGAAACACACCCAAGCGACTTGCAGCTCTAACAGCAGAAAAAGGTTTTACAAGGCATTGATTACGACGAGGGTCTGAATATGAATGCATGCCTCACTTTTCAGATATTTATTTGTAAAAACCTTTGAAAACAATGTTGCACTTTCCTTCCACCTGTCAATTGTGCACCACGTTGTGTTGTCAAGGGAAAATGACATAGGAACAGTGCTGTACGTTTATATTTACAGGAAATTGTTCATTAGTGGCCACCAAACTAACATCCAAAAAGCTGCTGAATCATTTTCTTTGATGAGATGTGTCTTTTAACAACCCTGCTGCCCTTCCAGAGCAAAACACAAAATGGCCCAACAATAGAAATAGACAGACTTGTTTTTTAGAACGAGAACTTTCTTTAAGTTTCCTAAGTACTGGAATAATTTGATCCTCCTCGCCGGCCTGTCGGTGATCAGCGTTTGGCCTAATTGGTTCAGTTACATGAAAACAACCTAAGCTCGCAATTAGGCAAGGACTCCGTTCCACTTTTGAGTTAAACTATCTGAAACAGTCTCTCACTATGCCAACGCGTAAACATCCAGTGTTGTACCACCGCCAACAGATTAGCACTAAATGCAACCATTACGCAGGCCACGCCGGGGGACGGTAGACCGGTGTGTGTTTTTGTGTGTTTAGGGACCGGGGCGCCTTCACAACTTTCCAGCATAAGGTTTCAGCTCACAGGCTTCTTGGCTAAGAATCAGGCCGGTAATGGTCACTGAACACTAGACCTCAGTTAGCCCTCGACACGCACTCGATGACACACCAGCACACACAAACCGGCAGTCCACACGCAAGACTCTGAAACACAATCTGCTCCTGGCCCAGACCATGTTGGGCTTCCCTTACAGGTGTCTGCTTCCAAATATGACTAAAGTGTTCGAGGTGAGTGCAAGGTTTTTTGTTTTTGTTGTTTTTGTATGCCTGGCCCGTTTCTGCTCGTTTCTCAAAACACCAACCCACATGTATTCCCACCTGGGGAAATAGAATAGAAAATTAATGGGCAGTGGCTTGCACAAAATGCTGGACTTTTTGAGATTTTGTCACATTAGAACCTCAAACTTCAATGTATTTGATTTGTATATCATTTAATTATGCTAATCCAACACAAATAAAGGCATAATTGTGAAGATGAAGCAAAATGTTACATAATTATTAAGACATTTTATAAATAAAAATCTGAAAAGTGCGGCATATATATGTATTTAGCCCCGTCGAGACAGTTCTTTGCAAAAACACATATGCTGAGATCAGACTGGGTGGCAATTGTGTTTTGGTCTGGGCTTTGACTGAGCCATTCTAACAAACAAAGGGGTTTTGATCCAAAACATTCCATCGTATCTCTCTGGGGCCAGCTGCTCTCACCACCTGGTCTGTGGATCCCCTCAGTTCCAGCACTATTCAAGCCTTCTCCTGCTTGAATCCCAGGCAAATCTCAGTGCTCCCAACCACTTCTTGATGAACATGTTTGCCAGCCTGTCCATCTTGTCTGCCACTGAGGAAGGGACTTCGCTGACCTTCAAGGGCCACATCACCCTTGGGCACAGTATGTACCCATGGTATCTACAGTAAGCTATTTAACTAATAGTGGGTTTTGCCACCACAGGAACATAAATAATGATTGAATACTTAATTATGTGGGTATAATCTGCACAATATTCTGGATTTCAAATTTTAAACTATTGAAAAAGTTATTTTTCCAAACAAATTCTAAGATGATACAAAACTTTTAAGAGCTGCACTTATAGAGGTTTAAAAAGTAGCAAAAAAGCACCGTAATTTTGTTTATTACATTTGGCTTGTAGCTTTTTGAAGTTGAAAATCACCTTCTTTACATACAGATAAAGCGATTACATCTCTTACCTGATTATTATCACCTGGTTTTGTTTGGCATCCATCATTTTGGAGTAAGCAGCATTTGCTATAGCAAACAAATGCCTGCAAGACAAAAAGTCACAGGAGAGAAATCAACTGAACACACGTGAAATCAAAAGTCAACAAAAAAAGTCAAAACATGTATAGATTAATACACATTATATATTAATATATATATAATTTTTTCCACCTTTTTTTGCTGTAAATTACAAATACCATCTAATAGTCAATGATAGTACGCCATATCAGTGACAAGGCTTTAAATGTATGTTTTTGTTTTGTATACTTGCTATGTCCTAATTTAAAGAACGAACGTTACTTACGGAGGGTGCTCTCCCAGAGCATGACCCTTGTACATCAGCACAACATCAGTCCCATAAATGTTGTACATCTTGTAGGGATTCACAGACACCAGTATACTACCTATGTATGTCTGAAAGAGATATGTAAAGAGTGACAGAAGACGAGTAATGGCAGAAAAATACAATTAAAAAAGTGTATGGACATAATTTTGTTGTACTGTGGTTTCAGATCATCAAACAACATCAGGTGAAGATGAATATAAAATGCAGTTTTCAAATGATTACTTAAAACAAATTCAAACCAGCCTGGGCCTATAGGAAAATGTAAGTTACTGCCCCCTTTGTTAATAATGAATTACCTGTGGTTAATGAACTTTTTTGGAAAGCTAACTTCAACATCACTTGCGACTCCTGGGGAAATTACTGGCTGGCATGTACAATCCAGAAATAAATTAAAAAGAACCAACATGAAGTAGGCTAAAAGCGGCACAGATGGCAGTCTCACATTTGTCTAAAAACCACAAACATTGTGATAATTCTCAAAACATTTAGGGAATTATTCTGTGGACTGGTGATTTAATACTTTTTTTAAAAGGAAATACAGCAACAACAAAAAAACTGACACAGCATTTACTGACAGTCAAGCATGGTCTAAGGGCTGCTTTGCTGCTTCAGGACCAGGACAACTTGCAGTAATAGCTGAAACAGTTAATGCTTCTCTCTATAAGAAAATCCTAGAAGAAGAAGAATGAACTGCCATGAGCCCAAAAACAAAAGTAGAACGATCACCTGATGCAGGAGTCTTCAACCCTGGTCCCCAGGACCCACTGTCCTGCAGGATTTAGGTATCTCCCTGTCTCCACACATCTAACTTAAATAAATGGGAGATTAACAGGCCTCTGCAGCCCTTCGTGGCTGCTGAGGAGGTCATGCAATTATTAGATTCAGGTGCAGTGGAGCAGAGACACGTCTAAACCATGTAGGATAGTGGGTCCTGAGGACAAGGGGTGAAGACCCCTGATTTAAAGTACACCAGCCACTCGACCTCTGAATGTCTGAAAACTCTAAAAAAAATCGAATTGAAGTTTTGGAGTGACCCAGACCCGGCTGCAGAAACAAATTACAGGGGGGGCATTCCATTTTTTTAGGGGGGCACACTTTAAAAAGAAAAAAATTTTATATATATATATATATATATATATATATATATATATATATATATATATATATATATATATATATATATATATATGCTTCAGGCTGAACAGTGGCTCTGTGACTACTGTAACGCACAAACAAATAGTAATAGTGTAGTCAGTGTTGCCAATTTTGGCATCCAACCAATTAGGCTTTTGAACACATTGAGCTGGAAAAAAAATAGCTTATGGCGAGATAAAAAATTTCGGAAGCTTTTCATAACATTTGTTGGGCTTTTAGAAAGAATTACTAACAAAATATATCAAAATAGTCATTATCTATTTTTTAAATAAGTTAAATCTGTCGATCTGACATAATCAATGAATAATAGTTATAATGAATAATATTGTTATAATAAAACAAGAAAAGAATAATGGTTAATCAAGTGTTTCGTCAGTGTAAACACCCAAGAGGGGTTTAGTTCTACTTATCAACTTAAAAATATTTCATGACTGCGTGTAAGAGAAATGTTTAATTGAGCTATACTGAGAGAAATTACGTTTATATTAAGGTAGATTTACAGCTCATGTTGGGAAGCTATTTCTAACTTTTTTTTCCGGTTGATATATCCTGATTGTTAAAGAGATCTTGTGTGTTATTTGGTTGTCTGATTGTACATTTTGTTTGGACCCCATATGCGCAGTTTTTTTTCTTTGCTTCGGCGCAGTTGTGTGCTAATGGCATGTTCTTATGTCCTTAATAGTTCTGTGCTTTTAACATGAGAGAGTTTGAGATTTGGGCTTGTTTTTTTATTTTAAGTTGGGCAGGATTTATGCTGGTTTGGGTTACTGGAAACTAACAGTGACAGGGTAACCTGTAGCGCTGTGTCTTAAGTTAAAAGTCCAGCATAAGCTACACGCTAATAAACATGAGCGCTGGTGTAAGGCTGAACACTGACTGAAGGAACAATTCTGACTAGAACAGGTTCTGTAATTACAGCAGCTATGAAAACAAGGAGCAGAACAGCTTGTGCTCGTAGCTGTCCTAGCTAACCCTGCTAGCGTTAATGTTTACTCCAGTTTAGACTTCAGTGCTGGCATTTCAAACAGAAATTAATAGCGCTCCTTCCAGCTCGCTCTCTGTTTCGTTGTCACTTCTTGTAATTGTTTGGTAATCAGACCAAATTTTCATCCCGCTCTACCGACACCAACGGTGACCACAACCGAACTGCGGCGGCGGCCGGCGGGCGGCCACTGAAAGCTATGACTCGGTGTCCCGCCCCACTCCAGCTGTGATTGGCTAGCATGCTGCAGTCAGTCGTTGATTTGATTGGTTAAATTGTATGATTGGCACATCAAAGATAGTACTAAAAGGACGATGGCCACTCCGAGGTAAAAAAAAAAAAAAAAAAAAAGACAGCTTCCAGTCCAGGGCGGGCACAGCTGTCTCACAGGGCGGGCACGGCCCCCCAATGCCCGCCCATGCCGCCGGGTCTGGAGTGACCTGCTTAAAGTCTGAACATAAATCTTAAACAGACCACTCCTGCTTGAAATTCCTCCAATGTGGTTAAAATAAATCAGTTCTGAAGAGGAGAGTGAACCAACATTCTTCCACAGCGATGTAAAACACTCCTTCCATCATCTCAAACTTTTGATGACCAGTAATTAGATTTAGGGGGCATTTACATTTTTCTAATGGACCAGGATGATTTTGTTTTTTTCCCCCCTTCATTTTATGTTTACTCAGGTTATCTCTGCTTGACACCTGCTTGATTATTTGAAATGTCTAAGAAAAACAGGAAAGAAAATAAGTGATTTTTTTAAGGAAGTAAATAATTTGTAGCGATTTATATTCATTTAAAAATATAAATTTGATAGTTTTCTGTATGTGGATGAGTATTCTTTCATACTTACATAAATAAGCTGTCTCTCAAACCTTCTCCTTAAATTCAGCAAAACATCCCCTTCATGCATCTCTCTAAAGGAAACAGAATGCAGATTTGTCTTTGAAGTTTAGTTGGATGATACTGCCTGAGAAAGGACAGTTTATCATTTTTGTATCATTTTATCTCAGTGTGATTAATAACTTCTTAATTTTGAGTGACATATTTAAAAAAAAAAACTCACTGTAACTGAGTCAAATCTTCCACACCATCTTCCTCCCTGTACTCCCGGTGAGTAATTGTGGGCATGCTTCTGATTGAGTACATCTATAACACAAATGCATACAGACAGAAATTAGGAAATTATGCAAGAAAACATGCCTGTACTCAACTAATTTGGAGGAAAAAACAGTTTGATTTGAATAAAATTGCAATTTGCTTTTTTCTCCTGAAATATTTCAGAATTTTCAGTGACCTGTGTACCTCCTGGTTTACCACCCATCAGTAATGTACCATATTTGCTACATCACTTGCTCATCTTAACAGCTAAAATAGTTTTGACCTTAAAAAAACATCAACTCATGCCTAGTAACAGGCAATTTTCCTTTTGTTTTAATTTATATCACTATTGCCATATAAACATAATCATTAATATATTTTTAATATCATGACAGCTTTAGCTGTACTGGTTGCTTAAAGCATTTGTTCTGACATACTAGATTTTTACCTTGTCAAACCATTGGCCCTTTGGTTCCCCCTCTCTGTTAAGATTCCACTGCCCTGGTTCCTCCCCCTCGTCTCTTTGTCTCATGCGACCCTGGAGGTGTTCAGGGAGCTCTCCATCTCCGTACATGGACCACTTGTTGAGGTTCTGCACTGTCCCATGAGGGAGAACTCTCTCTGCCCCCCATACATCTACATCTTCCTGCATGCCTTCAACTCCTGAGGCATGTGCCCAGTGCTGTTCAGGTCCAGCTCCCTGGACATGTGGCGACACTACAGCATATGAAGGCAGGCGGAAAGAGGCTCCCTGTAGATGAGATTTCTGTAAAGCACCAGAAAGGTTAAGGGGTTGTGGAGTGCTGGGTGCCCCAAGCCGTGTCATGATATTACCTTCAGGGAGACGGTATTTTGCTCCACGAAGGTTTGGGTTCTTGGATAATGCCTTAGACAGGTCAAGTGACTGAGGTGAAGAAGTAGCCTGAGAGCGTGTCATGAGTGTTCCATCTGGCAAGCGGTAGGAAGATGATCGTATGTTTTGATTGCGGAGAGCATTAGAGAGATCAAGTGAACGTTGCCCAGAAGTATCAGCAGAGCCACGCTGCCTCAGTAATGATGTCTTTGGGAGATTATAAGAAGCACCACGAAGGTTGCTGTTCATCAAAGCACCAGAAAGAAGAGGGTTTGAAGGACTTTGAGGTTGATTTCTTGAAAACAGAGATGATCCTTCTGGTAGCTGAAACTTTGCCTTACGGAGGTTTGCATTCATCAGAGCACTAGACAGTCCAAGTGAAGAGGAAGAATTCTCAGCACTCTCCGTCTTCTCTCCTGGACGAGTTAGAAGTGATCCACTCGGTAGTCGATACGAGGCCTTTTGGACATTTGCATTAAGAATGGCAGAGGAGAGCATGGGGGAAGAAGACACGGGGGCTGGCTCATTTCTTGTAACCAAAGTTCCATCTGGCAACCTATATGTAGCTTTACGTACATTAGAGTTTAGCAGTGCAGAGGACAACATAGAGGAAGACAGGGGGGAAGGACCTGAAGCAAGTTCAGCAGGTTCGTTTCTGGTTACCAGTGAGCCATCAGGCAGCCTGTAAGTGGCTTGACGTATATTTTGGTTCTGCAGAGCATTGGAGAGTGCCAAGGGGGAAAGTCTTCTATTATCAACACCAACTCCAACATCATTTGTATTTGTAATTTCAGCAGGGCCCTTAGGCATTGACAAAGTACCACTTGGAAGCTTGAACATTGATCCTTGGATCTGGGAAGTTCGTAGTCCTCCAGAAAAAAGCGGGGAGCTACCTCGAACGCTTCCCTGTGGAGATGTGATGGGAACTGGTGTTGGTGAGGCCGAAGCCGGAGAGAGGTGTCGTTGTAAAGGGGATGCAAATGAAGCATTACGTAGCTGAGAGGTAAGCATAGCTGAGGACAGGTGTGGCGAGGAAAGAGGAGACGCTGCAGAAGGGGCTGCTGTTTGATGGGGAGACAGGACAGTTGTGTTGAGATTGGCACTGTGCTGTAGAGGGGATGGAAATGAGGCAATATGTAAGCGAGAATTCTGCATCGTAGCAGTGGACAGACCCTGAGGTCCATATGGGTTTACCATCTGGGTATCTTGTATAATAGCTGATTCCTCCCTCTGTACTCCAGGTATGGGAGAAGGGATCCTTTGTAAAGGTGTTGTATTGCCAGCATTGTGCAAATAAGGATTATGGAGTGTACGTCCCAGATTAGGAGATTGTGGTAGTTGTTGACGGAGAATGTGAGAACCTGGTAAAGCATTGGTCAGCATGGGGGATGGACCGGGTTCCATTACTGTATAGTCATGCTGATTTATGATGTGTGATGGAAGAGGGGCACCATGAGGAAGATTAGACTGATGTACAGGAGACTGAAAAGAAGCTGGACCGAGACTATGGGGTCTTATTAATCGCTGGGGTAAGGGAGAGGCTGGATGAGACATATGGTACATGGGCGAGGAAGAGCGGGAGGGCAGAGGAGATCTACGCTGCAAGGGCTGTGGAGATGGGGGCCTACTTTGGAGCCTTCGGATTGATGGCTGAGGAGAAATAGGACCACTGTGTTTTAAAGATGGCTGGGGAGAGGCAGGGGGTACTGCTGGAGAAGCCCTAAATGACTGCCTTGACTGAAGAGATGGTTGGTTTCTGGGCATCCGTACTAGTGGCTGTCCACGACCTACTGGTCTGTGGAAGGTTCCTTTGGCAGGACCAGTTCGCTTAGTTTCCCTGAAACCTGCAGGCCGAGAGCCTGATCTACTTAGCATAGTTGTTCCAGACCCTATTTCTCCTGAAGGTGAGGCAGGGCCTCTATGTATAGAAGACCTAAAAGGGGCTACTTGCTGAGTTACAGGAGGTCCAGGTCTGCTGTGTCTTTGTAAATAGGGGTTAGCTGGTGAGGGTTTCACAGCTCCCATAGGCACATGGTTTCTCACTCCAGAACCTCCTCTTAGCCTGCGGGTAGAGGAGCGGGTTGGGAGGGGTCGAGCAGAGACAGCTGATGGTGAAGGTGAAGGAGGAAAATGGGGTGAAGTGGGGCGGAATGACTTTGGTGGAGAACGAGTTGCTTCGGACTGAATTGGGCTCCGTCTTTGTGGAGTGGGAAGTGGTGGAGAAGGGGAGCGTCTCATCATAGATGTTTGTTTTCTCCCCTTAGACAAATGTGGTCTCATAGGGGGCAGATGCACTGCATCTGGAGGGGGTTGTTGTCTGAAAGATAATCTTGGGGAAGATGGTGGACTTTGTCTTTTTCTTAGTGATCCTCGGGGAGAAGCGAGTGGGCTAGAAAGTGGGGATTGGGGTCTTACAGTGGAGGGACCCCTGCGTAACCCAATTCCCCTTCTTCCTTGTGTCAAGGATGGTTGAGTTCGAACTGACATCCCTCTCCTATAGCGTGGTGGAGATGGAGGGGGACTTGATGTTCTCTGCCATTCAACTGGGGATGTGGGTCTTTGGCTTGCCATTGAGGCCTGGTGAGTGTGCCTTTGTAGGCGAGGAGAAAAGTAAGGGTCTGACTGAAAGCCTGGTTGGAGGTCCATTGAATATGGTGAGAAGTGGGGTGAATGAGGTACTCTTACCTTTTGTGATCCTGGCCTTGATGATAGCTGTGGAGACCGAAGGGGACTAATTTTACGCACTGGCATGGGGGAGACCATAGGTGAATGCAGTGGTGAATATATTGGTTGCTGCATTGGTGGAGCTCCTGGTGACATTTGCCCAAACTGAAATATTTGCCGTTCCTGTGGTAGGGGTGCTTGGTATATCTGGGAGGAAAACTGAGGTGGTAGGGGAGATTGGGGCAAGTGATTAGAAGGAACAGCAAAAGGGACATGCGTTAGCTGAGGAGAAGCAAGATACTCTTGAGGATTGCTCATTGATGTTGAGTAGATATATTCTCCGAGAGGAATTGGAGGAATTTGCTGATTTATGTCAATGGGCAAAGGAGACTGTGCAGACAGGTATGCTGGGATCTGCTGGTCAAATTGTACATCTGACATAATTTCCTGATTGTTCAGAGCCAAGGATGGATTGGAAGAAGGAAACATTTGCGAAGAAAGTTGAGTATGATGAGGAGGTGGTGGCAAAGTTTCCACCTCTAGTCTCTCTTTTCCAAACAACATAACCTGGGGCCTTGGAACTCTGAACTGCTCTGATGGAAACGGTTCAGCTACAAGAGAAGGAAACTGTTCCTGTCTATATAGCTGTCCTGTCTCAGCTGGATTCAGCTCAGGATTCATTGTGATGTATTGCTGATTAGGGTTGTACATTTGAGCACTTTGTGCATATGCCAGCATTTGGTCATTATATAGGCCTGAGATTGCATCATAGGTGCCATTCATAATGTCATATGAGTTTGGCAAACCATAGTTAGAGGCCATGTTGTGGTCAAAATAATCCACATACTGCTCAGGGTAATATGAATCATAGGAACCATACATGGCATCATCATAAAAACCATATGGGTCTGGCTCTATAGAATACAGAAATCCATCATCCCCATAGTAATACTCTGCCTCTTCATGGCCATAGTAGTCTTCATATTCATCATCATAATAACCATATGGGTAACCATAGTTATCTACATCATCATCATAGTAAAGCTCATCATCATAGTAGAAGTTGCCCTGATCGTCATAGTAACCAAACTCATCCTCCCACTCTTCATTGTCAGAGTAAATTTGCTCTCCATAAGGATCAGTTGGGTCATAGTCAAATGTCTGTCTTTCGAAGCCTTGTGGTCCCCATCTGTTCTGGTATTCATCTTCATATCCATAATTATCATCATACTCATAGGCTCCATTGTAATAATGTGAGTGTCCCCCTCTGGTATCCCTGCTAGCATAGGATGAATTCTTTTTACCTCGCTGTCCAGTCCGTCCCCCAATGCGACCGTGACCCATCGAAGACAGGAACCTCCCTGTCAACCAGTTAGTTGTTGCAGCCATCCTGCCAACCTTCCAGCCTTTACTCTTGAACCCTTGTGCTGTTTTCTTTTTTCCAAACACTCCTTTGAACTTCCCTCCTAAACCCTTTGCCTCGGATGCAATTTTACTACCCTTATTTCCTAAGTTGGACAGGTTCAATGTCTTTTTAGGTGTGGTTTCTTTAGGAGCATCATCTTTTTTGCCAAACAAGCTGAATCCAGACAAACCTGGTTTTTTATCAGCTGTACCAGATTTTCCGCCAAAGCCAGCAAAAAGCTTGCTGTTGCCAAGAAGTGGTTTACTACCTGCTGCTGGTTTCTTTTTTTTGGAAAGTCGTAGAAAGAGGCGAGAGGTACTTTTAAGGTTTCGCTTCGGTTTTGCTTTCTCTGTCTGTTTAGAAGGCATGCTAAAAGGAGAGGACTTTCCAGTGATACCTGTGAGGACTTTAGAGGCTCCTTTAAGGTGAGATCTTGCATCTACTTTTTTAACTAAGTTCTTCTTTTGACCCTCTGCAGCCAAGCCCATCATGCTCTTAGAGGCTCCTTTGAGATCACTCATTTTTTTTAGATTGACTGCATCCATGCCCTTCTTCACTTGTGGCTTCTTCTTCGGATCATCTTCATCCTCCTCATCATCGGGGGATGAGCGCTTAGGCTTCATAGCCATAGCTTTGGAAGCCCCTTTTAGAGCTGCCTTCGCTTTACCTTTGTCCACCTTCTTGGTTACTGCCTCTTCTTCACTGTCACCACTTTCATTTTCTTCAGACAAAATCTCCTCTTCTTCTTCCTCCGAACCTTCTTCTGACTCACTTACAGGTTTCTTTCCTTTTCCTTTCTTCCCATCATCTTTCCCCTTACCCTTTGCTGGAGGCTCGGCAGCCTTTTTACCGCCTTTTTTGTCGTCTTTCGCTCCCTTCTTGTCATCCTTTCCTCCCTTCTTTGGCTCATCTGCCTTGCCTTTCTTGGCAGCTGATTTTGAGTCACCTTTCTTTGGTGGCATGGTGTAGTCTCAGATTCTTCCAAAGAAGACTAAGAAGTTCCCAGGCGTATCGCAAAAGCAGATGGGTATAAAAAAGTCTATATATTTTAACAGCACTAACATCCTCTCATTTGCTCCTCATTTGATCTCAGGTTTGATTTGTCCCTCTGAAAACCATTGAAAATACTCAGAAATATCCTCTCTCCCAGGTTGGTTGTTTTATAAAGTACCCTCAGACGAACCCAAGCCAGTGTCTTTTAAAACACGATCTAGTAAGGGAGTCGAAATCTCAGTCATCTGTGCTCACTCGCATTACAGTTCTCCTTCTATCTTCAGTAAAAGACTTGCTGTGTACGTATGAGGAGGAAGAAACTTGTCCGGCAGAGTTGTAAAACCTCACACTTGTTGAAATTTACTGTCTCTCCAGTTTAATCCACCTGTTGCTTGAAGTGCATCTCTGATTCAAGAACAAAAGTAGCATCCAAAGTAATCCCATTCCTTTTAAGTGTTTGTAAGTAACCTCCTAGGGTCACACGATGAATAAATTATCCTGTCATTCCAATGACAGAGTCAGTGTAGTCCTTTGTCTAACGCTCATTGTAAGTCCAGTCCGTGAGCCCGGCAGGGAATCCTCGTCTTGGCGGCCGCACCGACTTTGGCAGCAAGTCCCTCAAACAAGGAGAGCCAATGTGAGTGCAGTGCTGTGAGTCCTGGTTTTCTCTTTGTTTTAGAGTTTCCATGTGTGTTTCATCTGTGGCTGTATCCTCCCACGTCCACGTCAGCTTGCCCTTGTAACCTCCGGCAACCCTCTGCATCTCTCTCTGGTTACTGAAACCCTCAGTCTAACGTTTCCCCCATTTTGACCTCTTGTCGTTTTTTTTTTCAATGTATCTGCAATCACAAACGAGCCTATGCACTGTTTGCCTTCACATGCGTGTGCAATCTGAGTGAGCACAACTTTTTAAAGCTGCATAGGGCGCCTTAATATAGCAGGTATACTACCTTGGTGTAACCATATCTACTGGTTCACTTTTGTATAAATAATGCACGCTAGCTGAGCTGTTGCTAAACTGTGTCTGAGCGGCAAAGGTACTCTGAGCCAAAAGATGCCCATCAGTAGCAGGATGGACCATAGCCGGGACTGATGCATGATACTACACTCGTCCATTCAGCACTATAAACGTATACAAATAATGCATACAGAGGCCATAACTGCTGTACAGGAAGATATAGAACAGAGTAAACAAATAGAAAGAATACATTCTTACTTTACAACTCAAACATTTAAGATGCACAACTTTAATTATAAGACCTCTGAAAAAATTAAATGGAAGTTTAAGTTAATTGTTTTCACTGACTTGAATGTCATGTTACCTATAGTTGTTAATACTGTAGTTGCCAATCTGTAACCTTGTGGTCAACTTCAACTGGACACCAGGCAGCATAAACTATATCACAATCTCTAACCTTTCTCGTAGGTTGCACGTTTTAAAAACATAAAAATATGGGCATCCGTATTTCTGACTGAACCTCAGGGTGTAGCGTGGGGTTGGGAATCGATTGAGTACAGTCAGGTGTTGGCTGTTTGATCACAAGCTGATGCTCATTTATCGATGATGGTCTGATATTCCAGGAGGTCATCTCAGTGGCAGTTATGAATGTTTAATGGGTGCCCTGCTTTCCTCCTACGCAGATAGGATGAAACATTCATCACAGGCTCCTCTAAATACATCATGATGGGTCAACCCCACCCTGGCCTGCTTGCTCACGAACAGGAATAAACAGAAAGGATTGAGTCAAAGGTTAGAGCCGATGAAGGAGAAATTCCTTGCTTAACCAGATATATAGTCCTTTAGTGCTATCGATAACGCTCAACCTCTCAATATTAAATCATGTCATAACCAAATTTATGAATGCATTCGAATGGGATTTTAAGTAATAGATCTGGAGAAAGTATATGTGTAGTAATTATGCAGCAGAAGGACATTGAAACATCTGGAGGGGATTTTGTGGAACATGAAATCTTTGAAGAATGTGCGCCACTTATGATACACTTCCATTCAACATATGACGTGTAGACAGCGAACATAGGGAGGAATTCACACGTTTCTTCTGTCTGAGGTCTAGGTACGTTAATTTATGTGACACTACCGCCTGATTATATTCTTTTTATTTCATATGAAAGGATCAATTGACCGTATGGGATTGAATTATTAAATGCTCTATGTATGCTCCCGATCATAAAATACCTAAAAATCAGTCAGTGGTCAGGGATGCCTCAAGTTTCACTTTAAATTCAAAGCAAACAGGCTTGAAAGAGGCCGATATATTTACATTGAGGCGCATGTGATTACATATTGTTATTACTGGGTCATAGCTGATATTTGAGTCAAAGCTGGGCAATTTTGTATAAGTGATGCACATCGATACAGGATTACCCAATTCATGTCCAAAGAATCAGGGTTTATTTAGTAATTAAATTGTGTATTCTCTTGTGTTAAAGGCGTAAGAAGGCTTTGTTGGAACAATGTTTTCCTATGTCACCATGTGTTCCATCACAATTAAAACAAAAGGCTGATTTGATGGTAAACCAAACACCTGGAGCCTTCGCAGAGCAGCCATTTTATTAAGGGTTATCTGAGTAAAGATGGTGAAATCCACAATCATATCCCACCTTTAATTTCCTTCACTTTAGTTTATACGTGTTGTCTATCACGTGAATCACCAGTAAAATACCTTGAGCTTCGCTGTTGTGTGATAAAATGTGGAAAGGCTAGAGGTTGTAAAAGTAACATTATTTGCCTTTTATAAGAACTGAGCTGAAATCTGTATCACATTTCCTCAGGCGCCGTGACACACAACAATCTTCTACGTGTCCTGCAGGCTGAGCAAACGGCCGACGCAGACTCTGGTATCATTTAACTACAGACAAAGATAAGGGGTCATTCATGGCGATCAGGTACAGGAAAAAGTTCAAACGTTCCACGGCCCACATCAGATACACCCAGACGGACTCACTGAATAGTATTGTTCAACAAACATGTAAAGCAACTCGTGTAAGCAACGGGACAAGCTCGATAATCATCTCCTCTTTAAGGTCTGATGAAGGAGTAAACTGGTAGAAACCAGATCAATGACAGAGAGCAGAGGTGGAGACAACGGATGGGTGAGGGTACTAAGAAGAAGTTGAGCCGTAACAAAGGCAAAGAAAGGAAGCATCTACACTGGGAGAACATAAATGAATACAAACAGTATCGGGACAGCTAAAATTGAGGTAGTAAGGTGGAACCGTCATCTAGCCAGGAGCTTTTTGCCTTTTTATGCTAGTCACTAACAAGCGCACACGCTGAGCTCCACAGCTAATGTCAAGATGTGCAGATACCCACACATATGCAGGTATGTCATAAGGACTGCTTGTGATGTTTGAATGAAAGAAGTGAATCATCAGAGGAGACACTAGCTGATTAAAATTCATTTCAGCAGTTTACAGTTTTATCAGAGAAGTGGACACTCCGTGCATGGGCATGAGTATTAAATTCTATAATAGATAATTGTGATGATGACACTTTTAAAAATTTGACATGATACATTTGTTCATTTATTGTTACTTTGATTTCAATTCATAGACTTAAGCAAAAATACTAAATTGTGCCCAAATGATTAAAGGTGGGAATAAAGCTAGGTTCATCGTTTCCTTGAAATGTATCCTTTCAAATATACAAATTAGCTGTACAAGAAGTTAAAAGGAAATAGCATAATTCATACTCTTTGTTTGCAGAAAATACAAAAAGCACAGAAACATTAGAAGCAAATTTTAAATACTTTTTGTGTAGAATATGAACACTACACTGCAGATATCAGTGTATGCAATAATAGTATCACAAAAGACTTTTAAGAAGGCAAAGATTGTTTGCGAATGCATTCCAAGGTTCAGTAGTTCACACTTTGTATATAAGTACAATGCTCATCCTTTTGAATGGAGTTAAGGCCCACAGCTGACAAAACATTTCTCCCGTAAACTCTCAACGCCAAGCCGCCTCTCAGCTGCCTCGCGCCATTCACAAATCACAAGTGGAGACAGCGAAATCCTGCTAACTGTGAGCTTTCAGAAATGAAGCCAGAAGTGGTGGATGATAAGAAACGAGCCTGGTTTACGCTTTTAAATCCTGCACCTGGTTGGTTGCACAGACTACAAGTCAGGGGTCTGCAACCTTTACAATCCAAAGAATCATTTATGTGCTCAGTCCTGCTAAATAAAACTGTTTTATTTATGAAGGATGCAAAGAAAAATAAAGATTTCTTCTTCAAATAGGAGGCACCATAACACCTCAGACACCATGTGTGAATCATGTATGAAAACAGCAGAAGTCTTACAATATCAGATAAAACTTCTTTGATATTTAGTAGTTTTACCTTAATCATGAACTGTGGAAATGTGGAGAGAAAAATGACTGACGTACAGAAAGAGAAAGAAAGTGTGATGCGGGTGAAAGAGTTCGACCTTAAGACAGAACATGAGACAGCCGGCTTCACTCAGGTTTCCTAAAAGCTTTTATGCTCCATTCAGGTCCTAACCTTCGCTCTCAGATTATCCTGTGACTTGATAATGGAGAAGCACCAGCAGCTGTTAATACATCAAAGACCCGCCTGCGACAAACACAGTCTCTGCATCACGTTGGTTTTAATGCCACTAAACATCCGGACATTTGGTGCAATTTTGTCAGAACCTGTATGAATATTGGAAAATTTTGCTTCAAAGACCGCTGGTGCAAATGGACACGCATCTGTTCAATAATGTATCAAATGGATAAAAATAGCTCCTTAGAACAGGAGATAAATAATGTATAAGAATTTGTTTTATTAGATTCATCGAAACTGCATTATGCTGCTGGTTGTAAATTATGTGTTTAGATTAATAGGCAGCTGAAATTAAATTTACTGAAATTAAATTTAACTTCGTTATTTACTCTGTGTATGTGTTTTTTTAGAACAGATTTAAAAATGAAAAGAAGTGTATATTTAAAATAGCATGTATATCTCCCCAAGAAAATTGTGGATAAATGTGCAGTGCCTTGGAAATTTATACAAGCTGCTTGAACTACACGTTATTTATTTTGACACAATCTATTTAGCGGTATCAGGAAGTAAAGGGGGCTGTGAACAAATGCACACCACAGTTTTGAAAATGTTATTTGTAAAAACTAAAAATGAAAACCATGGTTTCTTTTTCCTTCTGCCACTTTGAGTTGGTCTCATCCATAAAATCCCAAGAAAATACGTTCAGGTTTGTAGAAAAACATGGAAAAGTTCATAACTTTTGCAATGAATGAACCTGTGTGGTAACTGAAACAACAGGGCTGAGCCCCTCAGTTTTTATAAATAAGAAAGTGCTTTTACTTAATGCATATTCTATAGACTTTTATTTATTGGGTGTTTGGTACGCTTCGATTCATAAAACAAAGCCTTAGACTAATACTATTCATCGAATGATAAATTCTTATTTTATAAGAGACAAAATATTTCTAAAAAATCTAAAAAATGCTTTTCACACAAATATCTATTTTCTAGCATTTGAAAAAGTATTTGGTTTTCACAAATCTCTGTAGTTTGTTTTCTCTACCTTAAATATTTCCCACTGTGATGAACCCCGTCTTACTGGTTCAGTTTCACACCCAGGCCTGAATTGTGCCTGACCTGAAAATAATCACAAAATTAGCTAAACTGAAGCTGCTTGACAACATAAACTAAGCTAAATGTTCTCAAAAGGCTGCACACTGGGCCCTCATCTACACAAATTGAATAACAGAAAAAAGCCAGGAGCCATTTATAAAGCAAACCACAGTGCTTTTATCAGTAAATGCAGAAAACATGCAACAGTGGTGAACCTCCACAAGTATGGCGTACCAATCAAAATTACCCCCAAAGACTCATCCAGGGTCTTCTCTCAGTTAAGGTCAGTGTTCATGATTCAACAATAAAAAAAGAGATTGGGCCAAAACGGCCTCAATGGGACAGTTCCAAGGCCAAAACCGCTGCTGACCAAAAGGCGAAATAAAAACCCACCAAGGCCTCTTTATACGCCTGCCAAAAAACGTTTTGATGATCCACGGCATGTTTGGTCAAATCCTCTGCAGACCAATGAGCAACAGGGGAAACATTTTCCCTTCCTGCTTCAGGACCTGGACATAATTAATGAAACTGTGAATTCTGCTTTCTAGAGGAAAAATACCAAAGATATCAGGAACCCCACGGGTTTCATTACCTGTAACTTCCTGAGGATCCTGAATCCTGTTTGTGTTTGCACCCTTTAGTATCGTTTATCTAAATATTCTTGCTTCTGTCACTAGTTAGTTTTCTGTTTATGCTAGTAGTTTATTAGTGGTTCTGTTTTGTTACTATTTTCTAGCCTCCCTGTCCTCAATTTACTTAGTTAGATTATTCTCTCATACCTGGTCATTCATCATGTGTCCCTGTTAGAATCTGTTCTCCTCCTACTCCTGCCAGTTCATTACCGTCTCCTTCAGCCTAATTACTTTACTCCTCTCACTTGTGTTAATTAGCTCCACCTCCTGTTTCTTCCATCTCCTCCCCTATATAGTCCACCAATTCAGTCACAGTCTTTGTCAGGTCCTCTGCTATGCTACCCGTCACCATCTTCTCATGTTCCTGGTTCCGGTTTTCCCTGCCTGTTAGCTTTTTTTTTTTTTTTTTTTTCATTATTTGATAAATGTTCTTGACTACAACAGGCAACTTCAGAGCTCTTGTGTGTACCCTGGTCCACAAACCAAAACCCAATTCCTGACAAAAGGAGAAGGAGCGGTCACTCATTCATGGCCATAGACTTAAGCAAATTTTGTTTAAGCAGCAGGACGATAAACCAAATCATACCAGTAAGTCCGCCTCTGAATTACAAGGGGAAAAGGAAGGTTTTGTAACGGCCTAGTAAAAGGTCGGACTTAAAATGCTTTGTTATGACCTTAAACATGCCATTCATGCTAGAAAACCCTCCATTGTGGCTGAAATAAAACAATTCTCAATCTTCTGTAAGGAAGATTGAGGTCAAAATTCCTTCTCAGCAATGCTGGTTGATGGTAGTTAGGGTTTGCGGCCAATTACTTTTCACTTATGTCGCTTTTTGCCCTTAATGAATGAAATCATCACTTGAAAACTATATTTTCTTTTTACTCAGGTTATATTTGCCTGACATTTAAAATTTGTTTAGTTAGTTGAGACAAGTAAAAGTCACAAAAGAGAAAAAAAGTTAGTGATCACAATGTTACTGCATTGTGAATCCACAGTCACGATGAAAACACGCACAACTTTGGACAGTTCTAGGGTTTTAACATGTTAATCTTTTTGTCTTTGGTTCTAAAATGAGTGTGCTGAAAAAATAACCCACCACAGATTCCACCACGTCATTAATATTAAACGTGTTGGAGGGAAAATGGAAGAATGTTGTGAAGGAAACCTCAAAAACCGCCAGTAGGTACAAAATACAATGAATGCTAGAATTTAAAGGGGCTGTGCTTTCTTTTCCCAATCCAGATACTATTTTTATGTCTAAATGTGTCTACTTCTATATTGAAAGAGAAAATTATGTTCGCTGAGACGTAGGAATAACCAAGACAGCTGTTTTGAGCCAACAAGGACAATAAAACAAGCTGCTGTTTTGGTTTGGAGACTTTTTTTAAGAAGTTAATTTTAATGTTTGTGGCTTCAATAAATCACATTAAAACAGTTTAATAAAGTTTAGATTTTTTTTGGTAACCCATGCGCTGATCAATAATTAAGATTTTTGTTTTTGATCAATTAGACCAAATGTGATCAATGTCAAACATAAAGATATGGTAGATGAAATTCATTCAATCAAAAAATGAGCTTCTGGGTGGCTTACCTTGTTCTTTTGCAATTAATATTTAGAGATTCCCCATTTATGAAAATATTTGACAGGCGCTTCCTCAAGGTTTAAGGCTAAAACACTCAGACCAACAGGCTTCTGTGTGCAGCACCTCTGACTTCTGGTCCTTCTCTGAACTCTGCCTCTAATGCTTTATAGGGAGACCATGCTCCCTTCCAGGCAAAATTCACTTCAGTTTGCCCTTAATGGTGCAGCATCGGCGCACACAATAGACCCACAATAGCGCACATACCCTCTGCTTCAGCGAGGACTCAGTATCTCTCTGAACAAATGTGTAATGGTGAGCTGTTTGCAAATCAATCCGCGCGTCAGTGTTCCAGCGATTAGGTAACTAAGAAAACATCTTTCACTTCTTTATGTCTGTGCAGCGGCGGCACACCCGCCCCCTCCTCCCACACGGTCTCCAAGCAAACAATTTCACGTGACTATTGTGCATTAATGGCAGGACTTCACGGGCACACAAACACGCACAAACTATCGCTGTGCTATCGCCACGCAACACTTGTTTCTGCACGTAGAAGGCCAAAAGAGGGGTGCTGGTATAAAAGGCCTGGATTTACGGCGCCCGGTGAGGCATTTGTGTGCCTTATCAGGGCCGCTCACACTCACACTCACACACACACATGCACACTCACTCGTGGGCACACTTATAGCACCACTGATGTCTTGTGTCACAGTTCCTTAATTAGTAGTGCAAGAGGTTTTATTATTATTGAGATAAATATTAGTGGTTACATAACATAATTGCATTTGAGGTCGTTTAAATTTTATTTTAAAATATCTGAATTTTAGATATAAAATTTCGATATTTCATTCTGGACTTTTACCCGTTTACTGCTCCTTTTGACTTACTCTGGCTCATGAAGCTACGATTTTCCCCAGCTCAATTAAATGATAGCCTTAAAACCAAGGGACATCTGTTTATAGGTTGTGTTCTTGAACTATAGCTCTTAATCAGGTAAAATAATTTCTGAATGAATTAAATAAAATAAAAAAATATATAATAAACGGTTGCATTGGCAACACATTGGCAGTGGTGTGAAAAATTATATCCTAATTATTTATTAGGAGCAAAGAGCTATGGAAACCATCCTGCCACACGTGAAAGTCATTTTCTATAACAGGTTGTTATAGACAGTCACTTGCCATCACGCATTTGCAATAACAACCAGCATAATGGCAATAAATGAGTCACTGTGGTGGGATTTGTTTTAAAGCAGCCACATTGTTAAGGTGATACCACTCCATCTCTAAAAGAAATAAAGCTCAGACTTTGACTAGGCCAACCCAAAACACTCACTTTGTGTTTTTTTCTTACCTATTATTACTGCTGGGCTTTAGATCAAAGCCCTGCTGTCCAACCCAAGTGCACTTAAGCTTTAACTGATCTATCACTGGACACGCATTCTCCTTCAGGAATTACTGCTAGAGAGCATAGTTCATAATTCTCATAATAAAAAATACAACCCCACCACCCGCCCATACCCCAGTTAAAGAGAAGCATAAAATACATATTTATTTTGTCATCTCTCTAAAAAAAACTAATAATTTTGATTGTAAATAACCGATTAAACTGCATTAAGTTCATCAGGTTAATTTTGACAGGCAGCTTTTATCCAGTGTCCTTTCCTACTATATTTTCAACACAACAGCAGCAAGTGTCTGTGCAGTGTCTGCTGTAAGCCGTGACTTTAAAGGGACAAAGCAAACACGTTGTTTACACACACAAAAAAATCCTCTGCGTGTCATGAATGCATATAATCTACTAAAACCCCATTAACGCAAAAGCCTACTAGTTAGTATTAGTATAACAAAGGCAAATGCAGTCCCTCTTCAAACCTTTACCTCTGGTTTAATGGATATAAGAATAGGGCACCTGCTCTTCTATTGACTAAAGGCCTGTTCTACCCACGCCGAGTTTAACCTAGTGCATAAAAAGCATTGCTGTGCATATTTTTTTTTAAATCTAGTTAAATCCAGTGACAAAAAGTTTAGCAATTTTTACAAATACCTAAAGAGAAAAAAAACTCCAAACTTAACAAATGTTATGGCAATGAAAATGAATCCCAAAAATAATGTATCCTAAAACAAGTCTTGTAAAATCCAAATCTGCAAACAATTTGACAGAACTTGTTCTGCTACAACACCGTAAAATTACATTTAAGTGTCTGATATATCAGATTTATGCACTTTTCTTTGTCTATTTTCAGTGAGAAGTAACTTGGTTGAGATGAAGCCTCTGACCAGGGTGCTGAATGTAGAAACCGCAGCAACATGTGATGAGCAGAGGGAACCACAAGGGGGCAGATGAGACAAACATTTTGAGGTACTTAGCTTTTGTCAGACCTTTTTAGTATCCTTTAGTATCCTCTAAAAAAACTTTTAGAGGGTGCAAAAGATTTAAAAGTGAGAAAAAGGTCAATTAAGCCTGTTTTCTCTTGTGATGCCCTGGATAACAGAGAATTTGCACAGTCAACCTGCTCTTCTAGTTTTTTCTTGGCAATGTTGGCGTTGTTCATTTATCTAATCTTTCTATGTTTTAATTTAATATTTTCTCATTCTTTGTCATTCCCTTGCTGTGCTAACAAAGCGGGCTTCCAGTTAAAATTCAAAGGAATGAAACATTTCAAGATCTAGAAAATATTATCACCTAATTTGATTTCTTCCTTACGTTTGTGCCACAATTCTTTCTACTTTTAGATGTGCTCTTTCAAAGATTTTACTCTACATCCACCAAGTGATGCTAAATATTGGTTACAGGGAATTTTGAATCGTTGAAACCTCCTACGTGATGCCTGCATTATATTTTCTATTAATGGAAACCAAGAGGAGTCCTTGTTATTCTCATGAAGACAGCTGTGTGTTCCCACAGACACAGTCGTGGCCAAAGAAAGCAAGTTCTGAAACAACGTATGTAGCAGAAAACTAACACTGCACATCCCCCCTAAACACGCCACCTGCACAGTAAAACATGGTGGTGGCAGCATCGTTCTGTGGGAATGATTTTCCTCAGCAGGAACTGGAGCACTGTTCAGAGTTGATAAAAAGGACCTAAAAAAATATATATTCATCTAAAGAACTACGACTACAGGAAAATGACCTTAATACTGCAGCCTGAGATACAGTGGAGTCGGACCAAATCATATTCCTGTTTGAATAAGACCTAAGTCTAACTAACAATCTATCATTTAATTTAAAAAAGAAATGACATACTCTCCACTTATTTTTACTTTATGCAAACGATGGGTGGGTAAAGTTTATAGATACGTACCTCAAAGACCTGCAATCTCAACTGCAGCCAAACGGGGTTCTTAAAGTATTGCTGCAGGCGGCTAACTAGAGCCACACTTTTTGTTTCTAAAAAAAAAAAAAAAAAAATCCTTTTAAAAGTTTACCATTTCCCTCCACTACCCAACTATGCACAACTTTGCATTGTTTAAACAGGTTCAGGGTATACAAGTAGTTTTCCACGGCATTGTTACTGGACCAAGAACCCCCTGGTTTCACTATTTAGGAGTAGAACAGTAGAAAAGTAACAATGGATCTCACCCTGAAGCCCTACAGGTAACAACTAACGCACACAAACAAACAAACAAAAGCATTGTGACTTCAGAACGCGACAAAATGCAAGTTTCTCTTTCTTAAACCCAGCCGTGCTCGCTCCCGCCTGGCCGCGCCATATGGAGCGCCAAGCAGCATCAAGTGTCATGCCTGCTCTGCCCAACACACGCCCAGATAACGCTACCTTTGTCGCTCGTTAGGCTCCAGGATGCTCCATCTCTTCTCTCCGCTTCAGGTTATATCAAAACACCATCGCTCGATCCACAGGGCAGTCTGAAGAGACATCCTGAGGACATCTTTCAGTCCATGCTTCCCCCGTCCTGTGATGAATCCTCCCACTCAGTGCCCCTCTCCTGGACCGAAGACCTGCTGGTTAATATTTAAAAGGCACCATTGTGTTTGTGTGCGCACGCGAGTCACCGGGAGCCCATATTCTTTGAGAGAAAAGCGGCGAGCCTGCCGTGGAGCACCAACAGCAGGGCTCCAGGCACGGTGGCAGTGGGGAGGAGGAGGTGTGTGTGTGTGTGTGTGTGGGGGGGGGGGGGGGGGGGGGGTCAAAGGAGACCAAGCATCAGGTTCTGCACGATGAACACCTAACTGGATCTTGAACAACCTGATGCAAGAAACGAAAACAGGTGCCGGCCCTCCAGGCGATGCGTTTGAATGTAGCTCCACTTAATACAGGAAGTATTAGAGAGGAAAAAAAAGCAAACACTGAGACTTTTTAAAATGTTTTATAGAGTTTATTTCCATCGTTTTTCTCTCTTAATCACTGTATCGTACATGTGGTGTCCAGAAACGGCCCACGACAGCCTTCTCCGTCTTCTTCTGTCCACTCTTAGACTTCATATACAAAATAAGATTGGGTGGTTTCTCGTCTTTGCTGTATAACTATTATACGGGTCACCTTCCGTCCAATCGGAAGCGGTTTACTTCTTAACGACCTGGATGACGTCCTCATGCTCCATGATGTGCGTTAGGCCCACCCTCTGAGGGCTGTACTTGGTACTGGTTCCCTGAAACGACGAGACAGAGTGGACCCGCTGAGTGAAAGGTGAGGAGTTACGCGACAGCAAAGAGGAGTTCAATTATTGAAAAACTTGCCAGGGACATTGTTCTTTACACGTGTTTGATTAAATAGAGGAACAGAGGAGGGGGGGGGAGGTGTACGGGGAAAGAGAATTTGCTCCTTAGATCTTTTTTGTCACACCAAAACATTTCGGATCATCTAACGCCTTTAATTTGCGGCAAAGATAACCCCGAGCAGATAGCGAAACGTATTTGATGCCATGTGATGAATTCATTAATAAAGGGAAAAGGTAATTCAAGCCAACTTGGCCCTGGGTGAAAAAGTAATTGCCCCCAAACCTATTAACTGGTTTTGCCAACCTTGGCGGTGACGGGTGACGAGCCGACATCACCGTGGAGGAACCTCGGCCCACCCTGGAGGGTTTCTGACCATGAACGGCGTGTTTTAAGGTCATGCCACGGCATCTCCATACGACTTAAGTCTGAGCATCGAACAAGCTTGAGTTTAAGGTCACGGCAGGATTTTCTGCAACACAGCAGAATTGGCGCTGCCATCGCCTACAGCGAGCGGTCCAGGTCCTGAAGCAGCGGAGCCGCGACAGATCACCGCTATGCCACGTTTGACAGGCAAGTAAAGTCTGCAGCGCCATAAATGTTGTTCTTGGTTCTTTAGTGGACTCCTGGATGGCCTTGGATGTACTCTTGGAGTAATTTTGCTATGCTGGCTTCTGGGAAGATTCACATCTGCTTTTTGAGATCTTTCAACCTACATCATGGTGCAAAAAGGTTCTAATAAAGTGATTTATTGATTCTAGGGCTCATTAATCTTAGCCTCGTGAGACCATCCTGATCTCGCGAGCTTTCAAGGTTTCACTCGCAGATCAGTCTGGCTACTCTCCGTTAAAGAAAATTTGGAGCCGTTCACCAAACGAACGTCCAATCAGCGTTGGCTTTGAGGCGGGTTGAGGTGTGACGAAACGAGAAGCGCGACAGTTCAGTCTAAAGAACATGGCGGCTTCAGCCGATGAAACTAGCGTTAGCGCGGCTATCGAGCAAGTTTTATCGGAATTACAGAGTATTTCTTTGCTGAGCTAACGAGCCTTTACCTGCAGCAGCAAGAGTAGCTTGGCTTGTGGTTGTGTTTTCTGATTGGTTCATTTGGCCCGTCTATCACCAACATAGGCCAATCAGCTAACCAGTATTTTCGCCCCTTCCCAAAATTACTTCAACGGAAGGTTTCCAGATGGATATGCGGAGCAAATCTATCTGGCGGAGTCAGGTAACATTAATCTATCCTGGGAGGGAAAATATAAAACTCAGCTTCTGGAGTTATTTCAAAAAATACCAAGAAGGGCTGCTTTGTCGGGACTTTTTTACATTAGCCCAATGGGCCCCAGTTTCATTTTTTTATTTATACCCCAGGGAAACAAAGTAATGAATTAAGACGTGGGAACTTTTTTTTTATACTTAATAAATGCACACAAATCAGAACCTGATGCCCCATAACTAAAACAGTGACTTATGGTTAGCGGCGAAGAGGTTTGTGAAAGCTTAGTCTTACTCACCCACACCAAGGCATATTTGAACTGGCTGGCTAAGGTTCTGTGGATACTGTGACACTGCAGGTAAAAAAAATAAAATAGAAAAATACAACCTTAAATCATTTGGATAAAGGTTTGCTCACTGCTTATTGTATTTCTGCAAACATTTCAACTTGCATCAAATATATACACCAAACGGCTGCGCAAATCTACTGACCACATGCTCTACCGACGCTCCTCTTCTCATGATGATGGCGTCGTTAAAGTCCGGCCGTTCTAACGGGGAGGCGAAAAAACGAGACGGTTAACTTAGAGACCTGCTGTATATTCAATGTTTAAGGCTTCTGAATCAATACGAATACCTCCTCTTTTCTTTGTATAAATGCAAATAAGCGCCAAGTACTCCCACAACGTCTCCAGGAGATAATCCAAATTCAGCTTCATTCCACAGCTGGGACAAAAGGACAGAGATGCGAGGCTTTTTTTTGTTAACTTGCAGATTCATCAACATATACGGATGGCTGGAAGAGTGCTGCTATGTGTGCACCCAGGCATCTGACCTGATGACAACGCTGTGAGGTCGGTGTGCCAGACGGTCCACCTCCTCGATGGAGATCTGATCCACCTTGTTGTACACCTGACGGCACAATAGAACATCAGAAAACTCTGCTCCACGCTAGACAACCAAGTTAAGAGATTTCCCAAACCGGATGCTCTCTAATTTAAAGCGAAGAGGAGCTGACGTACGTAAAGGCACGGCATGTAAACTCGGTTTCCAACAATGACGTCGATGAACTCGTCTGGAGTGCAGTCCTCCCTGAAGAGCACTTCTGCATTAAAGATTTCTAAAACAGCAAGTTAAAGGCTTAAACCGCTAGAGAGACTAAGTCAAACAAATGACAATGAGTCCAGAAGTAAGAATGGCATGGTGAGACAGAAATCAAATGACGGGTTTCTGTGTACGGTCTCTGCTTTTGGCTGGCTCACTGAAGGATACTGTACTCGTGGAGAATGAGCTGAACGAGCTTCTCCGAGCACTGGGTCAGAGGAACGGTCGAGTTGTACGAGAGGCCGCCGCCTTTTTTAGGCTGCAAGGAAACAGAGGGAAAAGGAAAAAAAATTATTTCTTTCTGGCTATACTTACAAAACTAACCACACAGCCATTGTTCCTACAGGTTTGTCAACTTTCCAGGGTTCTCAGTCCTTTAAAATCACAGTGAAATATACTAAGATCACCATGAATTAATGGTTATTACGGTCGATCTGGTCTAATATGGCTACAGCAGGCCGGCTTTAAATGTGAACCTGGGAAGAAAAACAAAGTGCAAGGGTGGTACGAAGGAAGGGAACATAGAAGGAAGGGAGGTAGGACACGAAGGAAGTGAGGTGGGACACGAAGAAGGAAAAATGGGAGGCATGATGCAGCGGAGAAAGAAAGTGAGGTAGGGCACAAGGAAAGGAAGTTGGATGCCAGGAAGGAAGAAAGCGAGGTAGGACACAAGAAAGGGAGGTAGGACGCAAGGAATGAAGAAAGTGAGTAAGAATATGAGGAAAGGAAAGGAAGGAACTGCAGCAGTTTTCCAATTTCAGATTATATCATTAAAATAAAAGACACTTTTATTTGTGATTTCTTAAATATATTTACTTTCCAGGGGGTACCAGTACCAGTGAAGGGCACAACACACATATTTTGCTGAACTACTCAACATTGGTTAGACCCAAGGGTGTAACGATGCACAAAAATCCTGGTTCGGATCAAGTTCGGGGTTTTAATTTCACGTTTTGGTACATTAAGCTTCAGTCAAGAAAAATCTATGAAAATGTCTAGATTTTTTTCCTCTTTGGTCACCAGGAGACAAAGGAAAGAAACAAGACTTTGCTCATCTTTGACAATAAAACACATTTAAATCAATTTAGAGTTTTGATGTTTTTGACAACCTCCTGGCCGTACCTGAAGGCAGCGTGTGCAGCGTTTGGGAAAAGTCCTTCGTCTTTTACCTCATACGACGTATGGCGTTTGAGAAGAATGGAAGCGGCAGGCAGCGATTTGAACATCAGCTAATTTCTCTCCTGTACCAGTGAGCTTTACATTCAGCTTTAAGCTATTTCAGGTGGGTAATACAGTCAAGTTCATAGCGAGCTGTTGAAAAATTCACTGTATCTGTGTGAGAAGTTCCCAAATAGAGTTCAGTGATGACCAGATAGCATCATTAGAAAATTATGCTATCGTCTAAAGTTTGTTAATCCTCTTTGACCATCCAAATCACTAAAAATGTTTTACAGAGCTGCGCTTGTCAGTTCAATAACCAGAATGAATCATTTTGCTATTAGATCCAAAACAGTACATCAACATGTCTTCTTCATTTTAAAATGTAAATAACTAAAGGTAAGGCGATACCTTGAAATAAATATTTGGCTTATTCCTGTTAAGTCTGATGCCCACTGACTCCAACTCTTTTTCTAGGAGTTCTCTGAAAAACAAAAGCAGAAATTACGGCCGGAGCCATTGCTGCCAGTCCTCCGCGGTTTAACGCCTTTTTAAGCGATCACAAACCTCTGCACGTCTCCTTTTGTGGCGTCCAGCATCATGATGACCACATCTGCTGTCCTGGCAACCGCGATGACTTGTCGGCCCCGACCCTTTCCTGTGACGAAGTTAGCCATCAGTGTAACAACTCTCAGATAAAATAATTAGACGCCCAAAAATCTGAAACTTCTTTTTGACTAGCCCACAAATCTAGTATGGTTGAGCTTCCTAACTAAAGATATATGCTTAACTTGAATGTTTTTTTTGATTAATTGCGAACATTATGAAGGTATTACAGCCTTACAATCTCCGTTGATGGCCACGGGAACAAAGTTTTGAGCTAAAGCGTACCTTGGGCGGCGCCCTCAATGATTCCTGGCAGATCAAGCAGCTGGATGTTGGCCCCTTTGTACTAAAGAACAACAAATAACAGCACAAGACAAAACGTTTAGAGTTTTTACAAAACCCACAGCCTAAAAGGTTGAGTCGTGAGAAAATAACAATGTTTAGCCGAGGGTACCTCGATAACACCTGGTATGCAGGTGAGGGTTGTGAACTCGTAGGACGCAGCTTCGCTTTCTGTTGAGGTCATCAAGCTGAGGAAGGTGGACTGCAGGGGAAAAAAAAGCAACTTAAACCACTGTCCTATAGCGACACTGTATTTTAGCATTAGCATTTAGCATTAGCAACATTTTAGGAATTTTCAGACAGAAAAAAGCTACATAAATAAGTCTACGTTCACACTGCATCCTGAAGTGACACAATTCCGATTTTTTTGCCCATATGCGACCTGTATCTGATCTTTTCATGACAGTCTGAACAACACATCGGATTTTTTCAAATGCGACCCAGGTCGCTTGGATATGTGGATATCCGATACGTATCTGATCTTTTCAAATGCGACCTGTGTCTGTACGGCCAGGTCGCATTTATCCAACTTGTACGTCACCGATACTCGACAAACGTCACTAACAGTGGACCTGGCTATGCCAAAGAGGTTGACTATTGTGCGGTAAACACCTGTTACAAGTCAATACAGCCCCACAGCAACGTGTTTACTGGCTGCTATGGCCGCCAAAGATGTGTGTTTTTACGTGAGAGCGCTAAAGAGATCCATTCAGACGCACATAAAGGTTGCCTTTGTCATTCGAAAATTATGAATGAAGTCCGTATCAGTAAAGCCGCTCACATCGCTAAAATTTGGCTATCTTCTTTTTCGATCTTCTTAAAAAGATTGCGTTGGTAATGTGCTGGCTCCGGTTGGAGAATAACGTAAAGAACGCAAGATACGCTGCAGCATTACGATCCAAGTTTACTTCCGCAAACAATGAGCACGCTTGCTACGTATGACGTCATCGCGTCCTCTACTGCGCATGCGGGACACTTAAGGTGTATGAATGCAGTTCACACAGGAGATCACATACAAGTCGCATATATTTGGAAATGTGAACGGACACGCAAAAAAAAAAAATCTGATTTCACAAAAAAATCGGAATTGAGCATTAAGACCTGCAGTGTGAACGTAGCCTTTGTCTTCGGGTGCATCCATCATCCCTTCATGGACGTAGCTTCACAATACCCAAAACGATGAGGACACGACAACCGTGATGCTTTGATGAAAATCCTGTTTCAGGAAGCTTTCCGGAGACAATTCACTGTTGCAACAAAAAAGGGAACGCAACTCCTAATTCAGGTTATATCCACCTACCTTACCAACAGAGGGGAACCCAATGAGCGCAACACGAGCGTCTCCTGATTTCATGACATCGAAGCCCTCGCCTTTGGCCCCCGCTGATTTGGAGGGCTCTAGGAGCTGAGCTCTGTACTTGGCTAGCTTGGCCTTTAGCAAGCCCAGGTGGTACTCTGTGGCTGCAGGGACGAAAGAAAGAAATTAAGCTAAACACAAAGCTAAGTCTTCGTCTGGTGGGATGACATTATTGATCTGGGTCTGATTAAGCGGCGCTGCTTTTAAATGCCACGTACCGAACGAAAAAAAAAAAGCATTAGGCCCTTTCAGTTGTTTAGCTCTATAGTTTGAATTATTTAAGACTGAAAATGTTTGCTATGTTTCGCAGTATACTTAAAATGTACCTCTGAAATCCCCAAGGGGTGTAACGATAACAGTATAATAAAAGGTTATTAAATAGTAAGTTAGTGAGTTTAGCAACTACTTGCATTGTGGGTAGTTACTGCCAGTAAAGCATTACATCTTAAAAAGGTAACTGTGTAAATTCTGGTTCTCCCCAGTTGTGCTCATTAGACTCCAGAGTGATTTGTCTGAGATAAGCAAACTGAACAGAGGAGTTGCTGGGATGTAAAGAGTCCTTATTAGTTTGAACCGTTTGTGACAAAAGATGGGCTAACTAGGAGGAGCCTATTTTATGTGCCATTTGCTGACATTAGGCTAGAAGCTCTACTGCTGTCTTGAAAGTGATTTCATTGTTAGGGAATCTCTAAAAAACTAAAATTCATCAGCAAACTTAACGATAGGGCCTGAGATGCTGCTGACTTTGCAGTCGACGTTGCAGACATCAAACCAAAGGGGGCTCAAAACACGTACTTGTGGAGCTCCAGAGTTCAAGATACCAAATTTGCAATTAAACTTGCTAAATAGGTCAGGTCAGGTCTGCCCCAAGTAAATCTGGGACTCGTTTGCTCATCTTTTTCTTGATCCCCTGACTTTTGAGCTTGGTGACATTTAAAGGAGACTGTGGTGTCATTGGGAACACATCTGAATATCTCAAGTGTCAATGTTTCTGAATAGGACGGGTCTAAAAAAAAAAAAACATCACTAAGTTCCATATAAAAAATACACCAGCAGTTTAATAAATTTGCAGTCAGAACTTACCGGTGAATCAGATCTAACGTATAAGTGAGGCTTTTGCTTCATAACTTTTGCAAATGTTTAGTCAAAGGCTACATCAAGAAGTACACAACAAGAGTACTGCTGAAGAGTGCCGTCTCCAAGTATATTAACCGAAAATTTAGGGGAGGGAAAAAGTGTTGTAGAAAGAGGTTCCCAAGCCAGAGAGATAGCCGTGACTTTGTTTTTTGTTTTGTTTTCTTAAATCAGCCTGATTTAATTTGGGTTTTTAATTTGCCGTGAGCCATAATCACTGAAATTAGGATTAGTAAGCACTTCAATATTTTTACTACAGTCGCAGGAGGCATAAGGACTGAATTTTAATCACGTTGTTCACTTTTGTAAAACAGATCAAACTTAAGAACTTCATTTTAGACACTGCATTTTTTTTTTTTTTTTTTTATGATTTACATTTTCACTAACATGCTATTTCTTAGCCAGATCAAAAAAAAGCAATGCATACACTTATTTTGCAGGAACCAAACGAGATTCAACAGATTAACTAACATTAACAGCTGAGACATAACACTTTTATATTAACACCAACATAAAACATTGATCCCTAGCAGACATTTGAGGGGAGGTCCATACAGTGCTACGGTACTCTTGCAGCCTCCGGACCTCAGCGGGTCAGAGCCCCACAGCTGCTGCTGCCTCCGGGTTCGCCTGTCGGGTAGCTAGCAGCCCTGCTCCCCTCACCGCCCTCTCTTACCTTTGTTTTTCTGTGTCCGAGAAATTTCCTTCTCTATTTCCGAAATTTTCTCCAAAATACCCATCGTTGCAATCCAGGCGTCGTGCAGCCAATCTGTCCGGGAAGAGGGAAAACAATTTTAAAAGAAATACCAGAGAAACGTGTCAGCTTTGTTAGCCCGCCGAGGCTAACTGTAAACCTGGGGCGGCTGACAGCTGAGGAGCAGCCAGAATAAACCACTCGCTAAAGGGCGAAGAAAGTTGACACGCATCCGACTAAAACACGCGCTGTCAGTAATTTATAAAGTTAAATCAAAAGGAGAAAATTACTTTGACAGAGGGCACACTCAGCTGCATGCACACAGTGCTGACCGGTGGGGGTGAGGAGAAAAGTTATTGCGCTTCTATACTAAGGTTTATGGCCACGACGTCCAACATTATGATGGTGTGTTTAGGTACAACTCATACACAGTAATGTGTTTTACACCTGTTTTAATGTTAAGATAATTCTAAATCAACTGTTATTATTATTATTATTATTATTATTATTATTATTATTATTGTTGTATTTCAGAGACAGAGTGCTGCATTGCAGATGCTCTAAGGAGTGCTTCTGCATGCTAATGGTTGCAGGGTTCTGAATTGATCATATATCGTGTACAGTCTCTCAAATGGGCCGCCTTAGCTACTTTGAAATGTTTCTGTACTATCATGAATATTGCATATATTCTCATATTATTCTGTAAATAGGCAGGTGTCTTTTTCCCCACTGTTTTTCCACTGTTTAACTTGAATATTCCGTGTGTGTGTGTGTGTGTGTGTGTGTGTTTTTGTTTTTTTTACAAAGTATGCCATATAATCAGCTATTTATTTAACTTTTATTTTTTAGCGTTTCTGCTAAAGCTCATCCCCTGTTGCTTTAGAACTAACTTCAGATTAGATTAGCTTGTTTTGTTTGTTTTCATTACTATAAACTGTGTGTAAATGTATGTGTCTTTGCCACTGTCATGCCTGACTTTCCCCACTTTGGGAATATAAAGGAATCACTTATCTTATTGATGAGTTACAATCTCTGGCCTCAGTACTTTGAACATAAACACCACAGAGGTCAAATGTTAAAAAATGGGTTGGAAACATAGTTTTTTTTTTAAGTCAGGCACATTTTCTGTTTGAAATCACATTTTTTAAAGAAATTATTGTGTTCAACATAAGAAGAAAATCCTTGATCACGTAAAATTTGTAGTCTTATTTAGAGTCACTATTGGAGTCAATATTAAGGCATGTAGACAAAAAGTCACTGGGTCAGTGATACATAGTAAGGGGGAAAAAATAGTAAAAGTAAAAAAAAAAAAATTATAGGAATGTTGACAAAAATTGCAGCTGTGCAAAAAAATGTGACCTTATTCCCAATTTTGCTTTATTAGGGGGCTGCAAATTAAGAGTCTTTTGAAATGTTATTATAAATTATTGATTGTATTATTATTGTGTTATAGATAATTTCATGCAAGCAACTATACACCAGTAAAAACTGCTTGGGAAAGGTCAAAGATCAGGTTTATAGTGTTGAAGGAGACTGTAGTGCGTTGAAGATTTAAACACAGTTCGGTTATTTGGAGCCCTTTCTACTTTCCAAGTTCACTTGGATGCACCATTAGCGCGGCCGTAAAAGACTGTGTAGAAGCGCAGCTGACGGGGCTAATCGCATTTCCTCGCGAGAACTCGTCCTGACTCAACACCCGGAAACAGTTCCGTTCCTATAAAAAGTCCGTGAGGAACAAGGGAACTCGCCATCACGAAACTTGAACCCCTCATACGTCACTATTTAGTTCTTTTACTCTCCAGTTTAACGCCAGCGATGCTCGCACGGTACATAGGGGACTAGAAACCGGCGATGTTTCCCCTCGTAACTATCTTATTTCCCCCTAGCAGTCATTCTGGTTATTTATCGGCCCCGCAGGTCAGCCAGAGGTCTTAACTAACGCTGACATGGCTGAGCGGCCAGCAGCCGGAGGACCGTCCTCCGCCAGCCCACCGGGGTTTGAAGGCTTTCCCTTCCCGGTAGCCAGCGTACCTCAACAGGACAGCTCCGAGAAAGGTGGGGGGACCAAAAAGAAACCGTGCAGAGCCTGTACGGACTTTAAGTCCTGGATGAAGCTGCAGAAGCAGCAGACCACAGCAGCAGCGACACAGGTGAGTCACAGGGTGTAGGTGAGGTGGGAGGGATTGGTCTCTGGGGTAGGGGTCACCAACCTTTTTGACACTGAGAGCTTCTTCATCGGTACTGTGTCATACGAAGGACTACCTGTACTGACCTATGAACTACAAGAGCTTAAGCTCACCTTAACTTTATGTAGTGATGGCGAGATGAAGCCTCATGAGGCATTGAACCACTTTAGCCAACTGGTTCGAGAAAGGGTTAATTTCTTGGAGCTTCATGTGCACACGAAACCACCTACTGGCCAGGTGTGTAATCACAGCCAGCTGTATCTTAACACGTGTGATGCATTTTTATTTTATTTTTTTTTGTCTATTATGTCTCTTGGGAATGACTTCACAAAAGGTGTAGGACGAAACCATTTGTCTACATAAATTATGTATACACATATGTGTATAATAAAATATTGTTTGAATGTACTCCCTGTGTGTAATTATTCCCAAAATAGTAGTGTCATGTGATATGGCATGGTGTGTTATAATCAGACCTCTCAATTTTGATCAAGAGTTAAGAGTGAGATTATGATAATTTTGGGGGCGGGGTTATGGTCAACAATTTCCCCTCAGCAGCAACACTGAAGCACACAGAGGTTCACGCTGCGTCTTTACGCACGATCCAGCTGCTCAGCTGATGTCTCCCTCCTTTCAGCTCAATGCACTTCTAGACTGTTACAGTTTATAACATTCTCATCACCTTTCACAGCGGCAGGTTTCTCAGTCAGTCGCCGCGCTGATCAGACAAATCTCTATTGCTCTCGTCAGTGCGGCGGTGAGGTGGGCGGATTTTACCCCCGTTGGTGCGCTGCGTGCAAGGGATAAACAGTGGGGAAAATGCATAACTAAATACTGTAAAGGGCTTCTATAAAGGGAACAGGGGTACTAACAGATCTGAGATGAAGCCCCTGATGTTACAAGTTCTTTAAAATGACCCTTAAAAGTGCGCACCTGAATTAAAGCGCGAGGCAGCACGCCCACCGAAGCGCAACTAATTGTATGTTGTTAAAAACAAAACAGCATGAAACACAGCTACTAACTCTCCTATTGACTTTAACTGGCACACGTTGCTACCAATGTGAGGACATTAAACGTAGTGATTCACGTTTTGAATGGTGAACGGTGATAAAAGCACCTGTTCCGAGGGAAAGGAGGGGGGGCGGGAGACGAGCAAGCGCTGAGGCACATAAATACGGTGCATGTAGTTAAAAAATCATCGTCATCGTTTTTGGCTCCTCCCCTAAATGAAGCAAGCCTCGATAGACGCTTTACGGAAACGCCCCCTCCATTTCTCGACACACGCCTCGAAGCCTCGGCACATCACGTAACATCACTACCTTTATGTAATATGAATATGTTTTTAATGCCTTTTGTCAGTTTTAAGTTTATGTAAATACAAGTGTGATTATAAGGAAGAGCAACTGAATAAAACAGCATTTTAAATGTAGCTCACTGGAGGGTTGTGCTGTTTATTTGAATAGGTTTGAGGGCACCACATGTGGTCCTGGTGCCCCCTGCACTAGAGACCGACTGGTGCATCAGTATGGCGCTACATTCCCTGCTGAAGAACAGCATGATACTGCCTCTTCCCCCACTACCAGTTAAATCTCTTAACCAGGTGACATATATGGGTTTCCCTGTGCTCTCTCTCTCTGCAGGAGAGGCATGGTCCAGAGAGCGAGCAGTCGGACCCTCAGTGTCCACTGGACAGAGAGGAGTTGGGACGTAGCACTTGGTCGTTTCTGCACACGATGGCTGCCTATTATCCCGATCGTCCATCTTCCGCCCAGCAACAGGACATGGGACAGTTGATCAACCTGTTCTCCAAGTTCTACCCGTGTGAAGAGTGCGCAGAAGATCTCAGGGGCAGGTGAGACCACACAGCGCCGCCGTGCAGGACCGAGAGGATTTCCTTACTCATCGTGGACATAGTCACCACATAAATTTGGGGCTTTTAAAGATGCTTGTTTTTGTTTTTTTTCTGGGTGGAATGATTGTGCGACAAACGACTTCAATGAAGCGTGAAAAAAAGAACTGGGTGCACAGGGTTAAATTTGTGTATTTTCTTATATCAAGTCTAAATTGTATGTGCATACACCTTCACTAACATTTGAAAGAAATGTTTAGCCATCGACACGGTCATGGCAAAGCTCTGTCAGGATATTTGACTCTCCTCTTGCCATGAATGGGTTGGTTTGAGTTTCCTCTCTTTTTAAGCATAGTCCATACATTGTCAATAGGATTCCAGTTGGTTTCCAGAAGCTGAATTTATGTTTGCCTTACCGATTCTAAAACCAGTTATGATGTGTGGTTGGGATTCAATTCAATTTTATTTATATAGCGCCAATTCATGAAACATGTCATCTCGAGGCACTTTACAAAGTCAATTCAATCAGATTATACAGATTGGTCAAAATATTTCCTATATAAGGAAACCAGTTGATTGCATCAAAGTCCCGACAACCAGCATTCACTCCTGAAGAAGCGTAGAGCCACAGGGAGAGTCATCTGCATTGTACATGGTTTTGCAGCAATCCCTCATACTGAGCAAGCATGAAGCGACAGTGGGAAGAAAAATTCCCCATTAACGGGAAGGAAAACCTCCGGCAGAACCGGGCTCAGTATGAACGGTCACCTGCCTCGACCGACTGGGGTTACAGAGGACAGAGACACAACAAGAGAGACAAAAAAGCACAGAAGCACACATTGATCTAGTAATCTGTTCTACGTTAGATGGTAGGAGCGGGTGATCTATTTTATGTTCACTGAATACTACACCCGACTGTGTCCTACTACTTTCCAACCACCTGACCCACATTGTCACGGTTTAAGATCAAAGAAAGGACGGTTGGTCTGGTGCTTCAACAACCACCCAGACTCAATGACTAAGAAAAACTAAAACACCCTGGGATATCATTGTCACTTTCTGCAGAGAAGTGGGTCTTACATCAGCGCGGCGCGAGAAGACGCAGACCAAGAAATGAACGCCTGCTCCAAAACCAGTGTTTTCATACTTGATTGAAGGTGTTGTTTCCTGCTGTTTTCGGTCATATGAGACAAAGCAGGACTCTGTGACAGGAGCTATGTATGCAGGTGTCACGCTTAGGCATTGAAACCTAGGAAGACTGTACCTGCTCTTAAGCGTGGCAAGGCAAATTTATTTGTTTATTTAGCACATTTCAGTACAGAGACAATGCAAAGTGCTTTACATGATTAAAATACAGGGGGAAAAAAACAGTGAAAAGCAAGTAGGAATAAAATGTAGAAACAAAATAGAACATGGAAAAAAGTTGAACTAATAATGTTTCAGTACAAACGTTTAACTAGAACAGTCAAAGACAATCCTAAACAAACATGTTTTTAATTTTGATTTAAAGGAACTCAGGCTTTCAGCACTTTTACATTTTTCTGGATGTTTGTTCCAGATAAGTGGAGCATAGGAACTAAATGCTGCTTCTCCATGTTTGGTTCTGGTTCTAGGGTAAGCAGAGCAGGCTGGAGCCAGAAGATCTGAGCGGTCTGGAGGGTTTATACACTGATAACAAGTCTGTGATGTATTTAGGTGCAGCATGGCGGTGGCAGCATCATGCTGCGGGACAGTTCCTCTGCTAGTGGCGCACATGCTTTAAAGAAAACGAAATAAGATGGAGGATTACGCCCAAATTCCTCAGCGTCTCAAATCAACAAATCTCAACCACATTTTCTTTCAGTTACCGGTTAAATAAAGGCCACTAGCGCCACGACACCTTTAAAAAAGTGACGTTTTTCTTCATCTTTCTGAGAGACATTCACCCAAATATTAAGTGGAGTTCCAAGGATGCAGTAGGGCCCGCATGTGTGATTCTGATTCACTGAAAGGTAGAGAAAATCCAACACAAGTTCAACTAGTGCACCCACTTCTAGTTAAAAATAAAAATCACTACAGTGGTTTTTCGTATGATCTTTCCACCCTCAACAAAGAACAGTTCGTATTTCTATTTAAAATCCCCTAAATTAACATGACGACAACGCGAGCGTGTGTAATTCTAAAGAAATCCCACTTCCTCCCCGCAGACTGAGGACCAATCACCCGGACACCAGCAGCCGCCACGCTCTCTCCCAGTGGCTCTGCCGCCTTCATAACGAAGTCAACGTGCGGCTGGGGAAGCCCGAGTTCAACTGCTCGCTTGTGGACGAGAGGTGGAGGGACGGCTGGAAGGACGGCTCCTGTGACTGAGGCAACCTGGGCGAGGGAAGGCCCCTACTGACAAACCTCATTTATTATGGATGTTAATATGAATAAGAATGAATGATATGTTTGAAAAATGTGGTGTTTGGTGAGTCGTTTTTGTGACAAAGTGTAATTATAAAATAAACTCTGTAATGCATATTTCTGTCTGTTTTCTAACAAATATACATATTGCTTCTTAGTGAACGTGCTGATTAAAGCCTTGCTTCAAAGGCCTCTTATAGTATTGCTGTGGTACCGATTTGTTCTTAATACCAACTTTATGAATATTTTATTTGAAGGATGGCTTGGATTCTTTTAGGTTGGTCACCTGGAAATGTTATGGGCAGTCAGTATCTTACCTGCAGGTGATAACCCCTTTAAAGACGTGCTTGGATGTATAGCAAAGGTTAATGGGACTATTTAGTGTAAATAGCCATCTAATGTGCAAGTGATGGCCGTATAACTAATGTTAAAAGGAAACTGCCCTTGTAATATATGTATTTTTTTTTTTTTTAAAGAGGACATGCACCTAATTTGGTCTTGGACCAAATTATTAGTCATTAGTCATCATTAGTCTCCCCGTAGCCTCCAAACTTGTCTATATCCTCTGGTTGCGTCCACAAAGGTGGACGTGCACATCAGTGCCCCCTAGCGACTGGGAAAAATAATACATCCACACTTCTGGACCTTTTCAGCAGATGTTTGGCATCTCCACAAAGCGTTTCATGAAAAATCAGGCTATTCAAAATGCTAATAATTTACTATACAAGTCATTAGGATTTTTAAAATAAAATATTTACCTGTTAAGTAGCAAAATGATTCCTCCACCCTCTAATAGACAACTACACATTTTACTATCGAGTTGTGTTTAAGCCATACTGCAATAACAAAATGTGTTAGTCATTGGGTAAAGACGTGTGCTATGTCTGTTTTTCTTTCTAAATGAGCTGCAGCCTGCTTGGCAAAAAGGAAAACTAATTAGTGGAAATCTTTAAACAGAAGCAGAATTCACATGGTGAAAGACAAGACTGTTGACAATGAAAGACAGACTTGATTAGAAAGAGGTTTTAAGTTATTCTGTTTTGGGTTTGTTTGTTTTTTGTTTGTTTTTTTTGTTTGTTTTTTTTTTTGTTTGGTTTGGTTGTCTTATTTTTTATTGTTTTATTTCAATGACTCAAAAGCAGGATTTCCGTTTTGTTTTTCTAACAATAGTTAGAAATGTTGTAAGCAACAATGCCGGTCTACTACTCGGACATTCATTTTATTTTCTGAAAATTTCATTTAAATTCATCTTGAATTTGGTATTTGGACGATTTTTCATTTTGAAACTGTATGGCCTGGTTCAAATGTTCCTAAAAGATGGACTTTTTGCCCATTCCTCTGGACCGAACTGCTATAACTGGATCACATCACCTTTCAGATCTGTCCACACATTTCCTATGGGACTGAGATCAGGGCTTTAAAACATTATTTGTTTTCTTTAAGCCACATTGTAGCTAATTTGACGCCATGATTACAGTCAGCGTCTATTTGGAAGATATAGTTTTTCAAGAATGCCCAGCTTTAAGTTCCTGGCCAATCGTTTGGTATGTTCCCTTGATATCTCCCCATGATGATCCTTATTTTTTAAAGAGCACAAGTCCCGTTTTCTCCCATTTTGCAAATAGAAACAATTTTGGTAAATGAGCTAAAACAAGCAAAGTGTAGTCTGATTTATTTAAAAAAAAAACGACCCTTTGATCTTTTTCCTGCACTGCTTGTACTAAATATCTATGTTCAGCTGTAGAGACGTCTCTAAGTTCCCCCAACGATGCGCACTGAGCGTCTGGCCTCTCTCTCTCTCTCTTCTTTGGGTCCTGCGCGCTCCCAGCGGCGCAGGCACGCGCGCAGGACCCGTCCCTTCAGCAGCGCGCAGCAGCGCATCCATCCATCCATCCATCCATCCTGCCGCGGAGCGAAGCGGAGCCGGGGATCGTGGGGCCGCGCAGAGCGCACACACACACTGAGCGAGAGGGAAGAGAGAGAGAGAGAGAGAACGAGATAGAGAGCGACAGAAGATGGACGGAGTGGGATCGTTCGGAGCGGGCCGAACCGGGACCGCTGTGGACCCGATCACGTTCGCCAAGCAGCCGCAGACCATCCTGAGAGTGCTCTCCTGGGTGAGAGATGTCAATGTGTCGCTACTGCATATTTCTCTCCGCCTTATGCGGCCGTTTGTGTGGATCCCGTGACGCGCCCCCACGCTGTAAATGTGGACAGTGGAAATGGAAAAAAAAAAACTGATTAGCAGGGTGTGTGGATAGAGACGCGGACGCCAAGGTGAATTGTGGTGTGTGTTAAACAAACGCGGTGCAGGGTGTTACCGGGGCCTGTTGTTTGGCTGACACCACTGCTTCCACTACAGATGTTTTACCCGGGTACAAACTGACCTATTGTTTCCCAGCGCTATCGTTCTCAGGTTTCACCTGACCGGGCGCCGCTTTAGAAACACAGCACACGACACACAGCGGATCGGATCAGACCAGAAACACCTCCTGGCTAATTATCCAGCAAATCTGCCAATTTATTCTCTCGCCAGATGTTATTTCCGCGCACTGGTCTCATTGCTCGCTGAGCAGCCTTCATATATGTATTATGGGCGATGTAATTTCCAGCTGATGATTTTACTGATTTACCCTTACACGGTTGTCGTTCGTCATCTCACCTGTGATTGGTCCGTTACCATCATTACGCACGCGGGGGCCACGGAGACGCGTCGTGGTCTGACGTTCCGCGGAGAAGCTCCGTGCAGGGTTTTCTGAAGCGCGCCGATGATGTGCGCGCACTATACGTCTCATCGTTAGCACATCTTCTGGTTGTACTATTTAGTGTAGTCGTCTGGCTTTGGTGTGCGTGCGTTCCCCTTGCAGATGGATCGTAACACTTCCACACAGCGACATAAACAGCACCACAAAACATATTAAAGCTGCCAAAATGGATATAGAGTGAGTCCAGGGCCAGCACAAGGAGGACTGGGGACCTGGGCAGAATTTAATTGGAGGGGTCCACTTTTAAATAGCCTATTGTCATTGACAACCAAAAATCTTTTTTTTTTTTTTTTTTTTTTTTTTTTTGTATTGTGTGTTTATTTCAGCTTGTTTCTTAGTTAACTAGTGAGCCAACAATATCATTGTGAAATGAAAAAAAAAATTGTGGTTTCCTGGTGGTTATGAGCTGCCATTATCCTGCCTGCCATAGATAACCGTTTGCTTTTTTATGTAAACTTATTCGATGTGCTGCAGCCAATCAATGGCATCTTTCGACTGAGTCGGGTTTTGTTGCTTTTTGAGCTCTGGTAGCCCTCTTCATGTTGTCAGAAAGGTTCTGTTTGATTGATTCCTGGAAGTTTTGAGGCCGATTTTCAGGATGTGACCAGAATGTGACACAGAATTAAGCAAGTGGTTAATCGCAATAAAAAGTAACAAGAGGAGCGATTATACTTTTACACATGCAGGGCCATGTTGGCTTGAGTGGCTTTTTTATTCCTCTAGAAATTAAGTCCCAATTTTAAAACATTTTGTATTTGCTTATTATTCTTTGATATTACAATTGCCTTAATGATCTGAAACATTCAAGTGTGACAAAAAAAAAAAGAAGAAGAAATGTTTAAAGTTTTTTTATGGTAAAGATTTCCATTTTCATAGCACTATAATAAACTGTTTTTGAAAATGGAGTTGATATTTAAGGACAGAGAGGAGAGCTCTTTTTAGGTAGCCATTTGAAAACATGTAGCAAAATTTGAGAGAATGTCTCTTTTACACTTGAACGATGCAGCCCTCTGATGCTGAAAGCCGTTTCATCCCACTGATTCACCCAACAGCTCCCGACCGTCTCTCTGCTCAGATTATGTCCACTCATGTGATTAGGTTAGAATGTGGGCCTGACATTATCCCATTGTGTGTCCTTTCTTCATCATATGACCTGGACCCCCTCGAGTATGAGTGCATTTTTCTCCCTCTTGGCGTATCACATGGTCTTATTATGCCGAATAGAGTTAGTCAGCTGATTTTAGGTTCTGAACAAAGCAAAAAAAAAAAAAAAAACCAAACAGGAACAGGTCAAACAAATTAGGTGCTTCTGGTAAGAGACTGAACACACTGCGAGTTGAACAGGAAAAAAAAAAAAATGGCATTAGCCAAAGCAAACGACGGTACACTTGTGTTGTGGTGTTTGGTATTCAGGGGTGTTTAATTCTTCAGAGGAAGTGAAGCATCTACATCTTCAGTCAGTCAGAGGAAAAGGGCCCAGCAGAAATCAGGTTAATGCCTTGGGTCTGGGTATACTCAACGAGGAGCTTTTTAGACCATTGGGGCTTTCAATAAGCCTGTAATAATGTTTTAGTTAAAAAAAAAAAGATGAAAAATGAGAATTTAATTACGATA
>NC_046376.1:26301562-26396562 GCF_011125445.2 Fundulus heteroclitus | reverse complement strand
TTCTTCCTGCTGGATTGTCAGCAACTGTTGTAATTTATCATGGATATTGGTCATGTTGTTAGACACATCAGGAATAAAAGTGCAGCATTGTTCCCCAAATATGTGACAAACACCTCCTTTCTCAGCTAGTAGGTAATCTAGAGCCAGTCTGTTTTGCAAGGTCATTGTTCTGATAGCCTGTGGTTCCTTTGTCAGAGAGTAGAAACCTTTTTCATTTAAAGCAGTGAATTTTTCTAACTCAACAGACAAGTCATTGATTCTATGTGCTGCATTAGTAACACCATAATGAGAAAATAAAATCCCCAAGATCACTTTTGCTGTTTAAGCCTTGCCTTCTGTTCCAGTAACGAGTAAATTGAATCATACATAGTAATGGCAGGTAGTAAATGAGCTAAAAAGTACACTCCAGACCAATCAGCAGGCAGATGCAAATATGATCTAATTCCACACATCCAAACCATGTTCTTAAGACATGAAAATACATCTCTGCTGGGAAAATTTTAAGTTACCTGTACCATGCAGTTTACTTCCATCTGGCAAAGCTGTAAGATTAAGGGTTAAAACATAGCGTGCTGGAAATGAAGATCCTGGAATTGTATAAGGGTCAGTCCTAACCACACATGACTTGGAGGAGTGACTTCTATGGGTCATTGCACTTGAAGCAGGTATGATTACTTTACAATCTACTGTCCTTCCCTGAAAATCAGGTGCGGATTCTTGCTGCACTAAACAGATGTCTACTACCTCGAAACCTGTAAAGAGTTTCTGTTATGGCACAAGTTAAATTAGTCACATCAGAAAACTTATGTATCCTTTCGGTCTTATGGTGTAATTTTTTTACCCACTAAAAATGGTCTCCACCAACCTGTTAGATTGATGACTAGGGAAAAAGGTTGCTAGAATATAGGCAGTGTCAACAGAAACAGGTAACAACAATGGTTGGTTGTCAAGAGCATGTAGAATCAAAGATAAGCATAACAACTGTCATTTCTCGTTTTCCGTACAGTCTGATGTATTAGTTGTCACTAGATGTTATGAGCATGATCATGAAAGTCACTGAAGTGATGGGTCTCTCTTTGAGTCAGCTGATGGGTATGATTGGTGTGATTACTTAGTTTAGTCACAAATTGTTCGTATTGTACCTTTTCTTCAGTGAGCACAGGAGTGATAAAAATGAGTGTGATGCCAATCACCAGTTCTAAAAACTTCAGTCTTCCGTACCGCTGCATGTTGATCTTGGCTGTGGAGTAGATTGTCCTTTCTTTTGGTACTCAGTACTTTTTTTTTTTTTTTTTTTTTCAAACAGAAACGAAAAACTAAATAAAATTCCTGCTGCCTCTCCAGAGTGGCTCTGCGCTTCACGCTGCCCTGTTACCGGCCTGGCACAGGTGGGCGGTCGTTGGAACCCTTTGTAGGCAGAGGGTTCGGATCCGGATGCTGCTCAGGTGGTGTTCCTTGGAACACTTTGCACTGTGTGGCATGGATCCAGGTGTTCCTTCCTTGGACCTTCATGGCAGTGTGGGTCACCAGCAGGATCTGAAACGGACCAGTCCAACGCTTGTCTCTCCAGTGGCTCCTTCTGGTGTCTCGGATCAGCACCCACTGTCCTGGCTGGAACTGGTGCAGGATTTTATCAGCCACTGGGGTTAATGCAGCTCTCACGGCCTGATGGGAAAGAGAAAAAGAACGTGACAGAACCTTACAATATTCTAACATTGAATATTTAAAATGAGCAGTTATTAATGTGGATAAGTTAGTATTGGGTCCTCCTCCCCTGTGCTCGCAAAAAGAATTTCAAAGGACTTAGATTAGCTCTGGATCTATTTCTTATCCGCATGTACAAGAGAACAAGGGGGAGAGCTTTTCGCCAAGATAAATATGTTTCTTCACAACATTTAGCCAGTTTGCTTTTTATGGTGAACCTTTTTTTTTTCTACAGCTACTCCTGATTTGGATGATAAGCACAATATGTTTTTAATTAAGGTGGAGTGGTGGCCTAGTGGTTAGGGCAGTGCATCTGCACCCAGAGAAGGATGCAAGTACCCGGTTCGATACCCACAGCCTGCACTCTGGGTCCCTGAGCAAGACCCCCAACCCCAGCCTGCTCCCCAGGTGCCGCACAGCAGCAGCCCACCGCTCCCCAAGGGGATGGGTTAAGATGCAGAAGTGAATTTATCCACTGTGAGATCAATAATGTTCAATTATTATTATTATTATTATTATTATTAATTAGAAACTCAGAAGTTTGCTGATTTCCTGCAGAGATTTGGTTACTAAATATGTCCCATTATCACTGGAAATTAACTCCTGGACCCCCCAGCATGGAAAAGATCTCCATTAATAAGGCTTTAGCGACGGCACTGCTGTCTGCGTGTTTCATTGCAAAAGCTTCAACATACATGGAAAACATGTCCACGACCACTAGACAATATTTATTTCATTCAACAGGTGTCAGCTTAATCAAATCCATTATCAGATGTGGGAATGGAAATTGTAGAGGCGTATGTGCAGTTTGTGGCTGTGCAGGAACCCTAGACGGGTTGTAAGAAGCACAGATCAAATACTTTTTGCAGTAATTTTTCAGCTACCACTGAAAACCCATTTGTGTACCAATATTTTTTTAACCATATCCAGCATCGCCTCTCTGGACGCGTGATCCAATTCATGTGTCCATACCACAGTTTTTCCTTCCACCAACTTACAAGCCTCAGTTAAAGCGATGAGTTGAGCTGTTTGAGCAGAATAGGAGTGCTGTAAAGGACCTGAGCGTAAAACACCTGAGTCAGAACACACAGCAAACCCATCTCAGTTCAAACCTGGAGCAGAACGGGAGGAGGAGCCGTCAACATATAATACGAAGTCGGTGTTAGACAAAGGGGATGTATTGTAAGTCAGGACGAGGGGTACAAACGACATTTAAGACAGCTGCGCAGTCATGACTTTACTCATCCTCCTCTGTAGGCAGAAGTGTGGCTGTGTTTAAAATACTGCATCGTTATACAGTGATGTTAGGCATGTCCAATAAAATTTAGGAAAGTTTAAGCCACCTTGCTGCTGATAAATAAGAAGTCTTTTGTTCCAGGAGGATGATAGAAACAGGATGTGGAACAAAAACTGTCAGAGAGTTGTAGCCAACAATGTCACGTGACGCTAACACTGCTTTCTCAGCTGTAGCAATAGCGCGCAAACAACCAGGTAAACCAGCTGCAACAGCGTCAAGTTTACTGGAATAATAGGCCACAGCTCGCAATTTGTCACCATGAGATTGCAACAAAACAGATGACATGAAACCAGATTTTTTATCCATCATTTAAATAAATGGTTTGTCAGAGTTTGGCAAAGCCAGCACCGGTGCAGAGGACAAGGTTGCTTTCAGAGCAGAGAAAGCCAGTTCTGCCTCAGACGTCCATGTGATTCTACCAGCAGCTGCTAGTCCCCGTCCGTGTATTAAAGCAGCCAACAGAGATTCAAGCTTGGAGTAGTTTGAAATGTGAGCTCTGCAGTGATCTGTCATACCCAGAAATGACATCATTTGTTTCTTTGTGATTTGTTTTAGGATTTTTAGAGCCACTTTGATCCGCTGAGGTGACTACTTTTTGCTTTTATGTGAAAGAACATGGCCAAAAGATGTGACTTCCTCCTGCACAAACTGCATTTAGATTTTGAGACTTTATCGCCTTTTTTAAAGAGATGTTAAAGCTATTTCAACATGTCTGTCCTGCATTGATTAGCTGATTTGGTACAGATTAACAAATCATCAATGTATTAAATGAGAAAGTTTCCACAAGTCAAAGTCAGGTCCGTCAGACACAAGAGAAATACTATGTAAGTCATCTGAATCATTATGTCACTGTCAGGTGTCACAGCATTTACTGCTGAGACAAAATGTTAAGGCACAGGAGCAGCTGGAAGCTTCCATTCGTATGCATACAAAGATTTATCTAGGGCCCAAAGTACTGCAGTAAAGTCAGAGTCCTGAGTGTGAACCGTCAGTCCGTCAGAGGTTAAAATGATAATGTCCAAACTACACATCAAAGCTCTATCCATAAGATTTAAAGGACACAGACGAGACACCAAAAAAAAATAAAAAAAAAAATTGCTTCAGCTTCACTCCCTGCAGAGTGAAACACTTTAAAAGAAACAGAAAAACTTTTCCTAACTGAAGCTGAGACAGAATAAACATAACAGCCACTGAGCTTTGACTGTTCCTTGATACATTTAGCAGATAAGAGTGAGTTGCACCCGAGTCAACAACAAAATAAATTTCTTCACCTATTACTAGCGTAGAAAACATTTTTGAAGGCATTTTTTTTTTTTTTTTTAAAGGACAGGGGTTTTTGTATGGAGATACGTGCCTGTTGTAACAGCTGTGGCACAATCTAAGTGTGTGATGGCCTCTGTGAGCAAACTATGTGGATCAGTTGAAGCAGGTACCATTTCAGCATTCAAACACAGGTGTAGCGGTGTGTGTGTGTGTGTGAAGCCTCACGCCCCTTGGCAGGTCCCTTCTCAACGAGGTTGGCCTCCGGATCCAGGGTCCGATCCCCCACCTGTCAGTTACCGGCACCAGGCTGCTGCGGTCCCTGCGGGCAGTCGTTCTTCCAATGTCCCAATTGTCCACAGTTGCGACATGCATCAGAACGAGACCACTGTCCACAACTACAGCCTCTGCCCTTGTGTGCATGGCCACATCCACGATGGTTAGATCTTCCTCGTTGAGATCCATCAGAAAACAGGATTAGGGCAATCTTGTGCAGATCAGTGTCTCTTCTTTGACTCCAGTCTCCAGACAAAGTTCACTTTCTGCAGCCACCTTTCTCCTTCCTCTCTGGGATTAGGGAGGAGGGCATCGCTGGCCTGGATGTCAGCTGCAGTCCCCGGTCTAAACATGGGGTTCATTCGCTCCCGTCACCTCCAGCATGGGGAATTGATGAATCTGTCCTTGGTTTACTCGCTGTTTCCCATTTCTCTGGCATGTGAAAAACAGAGAGGTGCGAATAAAGTCCAGTTCTGGCTTTGAGATGACTCTTGTGTCTGCTCTGCCTTGGGAGTGACTGGGTCTGATGAGGGAGGGATCCTCCCGTAGTTTTCCACCCGCTGCTTCGTCAGAGCCGCCTTGCTTGCTGAGCTCGCCTCGCTCCCCAGCCTTGCCTCGGTCCGCATACTGTTGAACAGGTTGATGTCTTCTCGGAGGGGGACAGGAGTCCAGATCCGGGTCAGCCACCTGGAGGGCCTGCAGCTCCATCTGCAATGGAGCATATGGAAAGGAGGGTGAAGCACCACATGTCTATATGTAATTTTAAACAAGGGGTCATCAGCAGCACAACCAGTATTGTCACGTCTGTTACCATGTCACCAGAAAAATATTTTCCCCTGCCCTCTGTTTCAGTTCAGAATTTAGTTTTAGCATTCATTGCAACACTTTATTCATTTTTTTCCGCAGATCTAAATCCCTGTTTTTTTTTATATATATATATATAGATATATATTATTTTTACTTTTTACCTAGTCTCTCTCCATCAACTGTTTAACCTTATTTGACTGATTTATAACTTATAAACTGACCTATAAACCTATTATACTTATAAACTTATAATAACTTATTATAACTTATCTTACCAAATGAAAGCACATTCAACACAATCATCTCCACTTTTCCCCCCATAATTTTATGTATTGGAGAGTCTGGAGGAGGGGGAGACACCCCCGAGGCCTTTGAGGTTCCGGAACCCATTTTTTACCACAGGCGGCACGTCTGCCCGTCCTGGCTTTCTCCTTTATGAGGTGTAGAAATGCTAAGACCACCCGCAAAACCCTTTGTCTTGCTTGGTCCTATTGTTACCAATAGACCGGGTCCTATTGTTGCCAATAGACCAGCCCTGTTCTCCAGACAGGGTCAGGCCCTCGCGCTGATGTTCCCACTCCACCAACTCTGCAAAATTAAATTAAACAAGTATTAGGAGATGATGGTTAATGTACAATAAAATGGTTTAGAGTAGTGTCTCACTCAGAAATCATAACAGAATTTTCTTTGATTCGGATCCGATCAGCCAGGAGCTGCAGGCAGGTTCCAGGACTCCCCTTTTTTTTTTATGTAGGTGGACTGAAGAAAGGTCTTCAGGCTGGCCAAGCATCCTTATCCCTCACCATGCAGTCCTCCTGGCATGTCGGATCCTGCCGACAACGCCAAATTGTTATGGATATTAATAATTATCAATTAAGTGAGCACACCACTCATGAAAACAAATGATGCATCGTTTGTAAGTTATTTTAATTCAAAGGCATGAGCGTTTGAATGTCTCTGTCCCCCAACGCAGTCAGGAAACAGAGCAATGAGAAAAAGAACACACTAACTTTTATACATTCTGGGTTAACAAAGAAAGTGGGAGTTATCGTCAGAGGAGTGCAGCCACTGGTACGATCCAGTTCCTATCTAACTCAACTCCTCTCTGTGTCCTTGGATGTGGAAACACAATAGTGAATCTGTGAGCATTATAGCTTCTTTCACACGGGAAATATGCAGGTGCATCCAGACAAGATATGATCAGAGTTACATACATCAATAAAATTTTCACAACAGATCCACCAGAAGGAGCTGGAGTTTTGCTGATTGATGGATGGATGGATGGATGGATGGATGGATGGATGGATGGATGGATGGATGGATGGATGGATGGATGGATGGATGGATGGATGGATGGATGGATGGATGGATGGATGGATGGATGGATGGATGGATGGATGGATGGAGGGATGATGGAGGATGCAAAAACCATGACGTCAAATGGCATAGCTTCCACTCTTCTTTGTATAGTTAACACACAAACCAACAGTGAAATGAGAACGAAAGCAATAACAACTTGGTACTTCCTTGAGCTTTCCACTAATTCATCTAAATGTTTCTAGTAGCTGCTAATCAGTCTTGAACATCAGCTTCAGGGAATTTCAGTCATTTCCTGTTTCCAGATCAGCTTCATCCCTGGGGCGTTGGTTCCGAAGGATTGGCAGCCAGGATCATCAAATCGTTTCCTTGCTTTTGAAATAAAGCAGGGCTAACGACCCACTGGCTGAAAACAGTGATTCAAACATCAGCTGGAGAGTCCTAGCTGATGTCGGAGGGTTTTTATTCTTGCAACCAAACCGAGCTGCACCCGATCACTACCTGAGTAAACTCTCTGTATAGTGTAAAGAGCGCAGAACGATAATAAACTTAGTCTCTTCAATAACCGAGTTGAGTCCAAGCTTTATGCTAGGTGAGACAACACCATTAATTTAAAGCAGTTGATGGACAAATAGAAAATACTAATATCATTTTGTGATTTTTTTTTTTTAATATTTGCTTTTACCTATTCAACAATAGGTAAAACCCTAGGAGCCAGAACTGGCTCCTAAGTTGTGGAATGAACTGCCACTGGTGGTTAGGCAGGCTCCATCTCTTGATGTTCTTAAAACTCATCTCAAAACACACTTTTTTTTATCTTTGGCTTTTAACTCAGAGTGAGTTTTTTTTATCTGTGTTTCAATTGTTTTTGTTGCTTTGTTTTCTTTCTTTTTTGTTGTTTACATTATACTGTATTTTATATATATATTTATTTCATATATATATATTTTTTTCATGTATATTTTTTTGTGCAGCACTTTGGTCAGCTTCTATGTTGTTTTTAAAGTGCTCTTGAAATAAAACGGTATGGTATGGTAATAAACTAAACATGCAATATCTTAATCAAACAAAATGGTCTGTTTTTTGTAGAAATGGGATCTATAAATCCCCGTGGATCTACAGAGCCAACATTGTTCCTTCAGCTGCAGCCTGTCAGTCTGCTCTGCTGTTATTAAGAAAGTTTAGTTATATTTAATGCCATACAGAGTTAAAATGTGATATGTCTTTTTATACAACTGTAAAATAGCAGGCTAAAGCTAATTTATTAGCTATACTAATAAACCGAACTAAAATGCAAAAAAGGGCTTTTTTTTCTTTTCTTTGTTAACAAAGTGGTTTAAAGTATTGGGACCATTTTTCTCCTCAACTAACCATTGGCTTGTCCTTGAATGTGTGCAACACATAAAAGATATCCTAAATTTCTCATTTATCATTAAAATTGAAATTTGGTTAAAAGAAATTACACTGTACCATTATAAAAAGAGGAAGCCCCGGAAGGCCTTTTTGTTTATATTTCATATTCAGCCTAATTTTGTGTTTAGAGCTTTTCTGATGTGGATGCTGGTTTGATGAGCTCACTCAGCATCTTGAATCATTCACTGCACTTGAACTTCCCTGTCCTCCCCCCTTTGCAGGCTGGCCTAACAGTGCGTGCGGTCCAGAAGTATCTTCTGGGTACAGACATGACCCTGTTCACCACCGAGCACATGGATGGCGGCGCGCCCACCCAGCCGTACCCGTCCAACTCGCCGGGAGCCGTCCCGCCCGAAACCACAGAAGCCTACCAGAGCCCGCCGTTCACCGAAAACAACACGGCCCCCACGTACCAGGTTCCCATTTACTAGGACAGACAGATGTGATGGCGGAAGAGGTGCAGATGAGAGAAATGTGCTTTTCTGTGATTTCTGTTTCAAGTGAAGCTGTTTACGAGTTGATCACGGTTTTCAATGGCTGTTAAAAAAAAACACAGAATCGCCCCGGCCTCTGCTTCTTTGTTTCCTCCTCTTGTTTCCCGACCCTCCTCAACATTCCAGCCTGATCTGCCTTTTTTCCTAGAGCTGCAGAAACCTGCAGATTTTCCTCCTGCATCCGTGCAGACAAAGCAAAACTAGAGGAGGAAAAAATGGAAGGAGGGGACTTTGAAGCGTTCAAACACCATTTTGTTCTGAATGCGTTCCACCAAAACAAAACAAATTACAGTAAGAAATTACAGTAAGCAGCTCAGGGGGGCTCTTTTACAGCACCACGATCCTTTCATGCTTTCAGGTGTCCCGTTTTCTTGCCAAACGCTGGGAAAACCCTTGTTTTCTTTTCTTCTTTTGTTTTTGTTTAGTCATGATGATAACTCCTGTGTTCCCAACTGGTGATTGTCTGCATTGGATCTGTATGTTTCCAGATGTAGAGATCAACTAAGTGCCATATTGTGCTGCGTGTTTCAGAAAGTGACTTAGCTGAGTTAGGTTTCCACATGCTGTATAACTACAACCACAATGTTTTGTGACCGAGTGCAATATCTCGCATTACGTACTGTAGGTAGGTACGCACTGTACCGTACTGGAGGTAGGGAGGTTATAGTCAGAGTAGGTCAACTCTAGGCTCTGTCTCAAAATCATGCTAAACCTTTCCCCTGTAAAGTTTCTAACACACAGAAGTTGCCCAAAACAGATGAGCAGCTCTCCTTCAATTACAATGCAAATCGGATGTAGTGTTATTGAAATTGAAGGGATTATTTACCTTTTTTTTAGGTCTTTGAGAGTTTTTAAAGACCGAAATATTGTCATGTTGGAGAATATCCCTTTTCCATCCTGGTGGATGAATGGTGCGAATTTATTTAATTCACGTACACCGTTCAGTTTGATTACAAGTATAATCTAATTCATGAATACAAACTTTTACTTTTCTGCACAGCCGAGTCAAGGCGGAATGAGGCCCTGGGCCGAATTTCATTTGGGGCCCCCCTCAGGTTTTTTTTCTCCCGTCACTTTTGCATTCCGTGCTTATTGTGCTGATAAGTAGAAAACTAATGATAAATTAAATTGACTTTGTGACATATTGTGCTTTGCTTGACTGATGACCATCACATTAGTCATTTCTAATTATTTGTCAAAGACATTTCTGATAAAGTGCACATTTTAAAGATCTTCATCAAGTTAATGTTAAATTTCCATCATAATTCTATATTTATTTTTGCCCTTGAATTGATTTTACTCGTTCGCTCTACAACCGCTACAGGAAAGAGAACCGATAAGTGCTGGATAGAGAAAATTGTACACATCTGATATTTCCAGTGGTCCTCCAAAGTGTACACACCCCCATACAAATGCTGGATTTTTCTAATGGTAAAATGAGTCATATATATATATATATATATATATATATATATATATAAATTCAAGTAAACAACCTACTTAAACTGTATGTTGGAGGAAGAAAGAAATTCAAAAACAGCCATGACTTGGTTAGGTTAGTCTTTATGAATTGCCACCTGCCATCAGTTGTATATTACAGATTAACTAGAAATAATCTTCAACTGTCCTTGAGGGATTTTACTGACATTTTGCTCATTTGCGTCCTTTATTTAAAACCATGGTGACAGAAAGGGTCTGATTTTCCAAAGGTATCAGTCAGTGGAAGGATTAGATTGACAAAATCATGCAACGAAGGGTTTTGTTCTATATGTGACCACAATTTCTTGTGTCCAGGGTTCCATTTCTTCAGATTGAACTGTCTTCTTTTTTTTTTGTCAGATTGAATGAAATGAAGGACATTCCCAAACACCAGTCAGTTTTGGCCCAAAAGCATCAGTTGTCTCAGTGGCTTTCCTCTTTCTTGTGTTTTCACAATAAAAAAAAAAGTTTCTGAATGGCCTAGTTAAAGTCCAGAACTAAATCTGACACAAAAAAACTGTTAAGTTACCTGAAGAGGACTGTGGACAAAAGATGTCATCACAATCTGATAGACGTAGAGGATTTTAACATTGTAGAGGAGAGAAATAATGACAAGCCAAGATATGGGACGCTAATAGACTCGTAGTAAAGAAGACTGAATGCCCAACAAGAATGTAAAAGCAAAGAATTAATAAGCATCTGAACTTATGCACCAAGATTTTTACAGATTTTTGATTTCATACTACTTTTTCATTCTAACTGATTTTCTTGTGGAATCAAGCTGAATTTCACGGGATATTCGGTTCATTATATCTGCAAATTTCTGTTAAATGACTCAACGTAGTCTCTTTTTTTTTTTTTACATCACAAAAACCTTGCCTTTTTACGGGGTGTGCACACTTTTGAGTGCATCAGAATGTACACGAGCTGCGTTACCTGAGACAGCACGAGTGTACGATGGGGTGAGTGGGGGAGTTTCTGGAGCAGTTAGGTCCGTTTATCTTTCCATTTTTAAAAGCTGCCAAACTGCCGTGTGTTGTTATTGCTGTGTTGGTGTTCATAGCATTTTTATTAGGGGGACTAGAATACAGATGAGCTTTCATTAAGATCAGGTTGCTAGAGTATTTATTTAAGTCTCAAATCTAAAGTTGACGGCTGATTTATTGATTCTCCAACCCTGCCTTTTTTGCGATGGGGTGGGGCGATTGCACGAGTGCGCCCACGTGCAGCAGCTGAACGTGTCAACGCAGAGATCCCCATGCAAGAGGAGAACAGATGTGTGGAGTTGTTGCCCCGTAAACATTTTTTCCCCACATGTATTTGTGAACTGTATCCAAGCCAAAGGGTCACTGTGGCAAGTTGGGCCTTAAACACACACTTTTGGTTGCCATCAACACGCTTGTGCCATAGCTATAACCGTATTCTCTGGATATCTTCCCACTCTTCTTCTCAGAAGCGGCGATGTTAACGTTGAGTTTTGTATAGTCACCAAACTTTCAGTTCAAGCTGTCCTGAGTTTCGATGGTAGCCTGTTTTATTTCTGTATTTATTTCCAGAGGAAGTCAAAGTTTGTCCACGTAGCTTTGGTTTAGAGGAAAGGTGAAAAGATGTGGAGGTAGCCCTCCATTATTCTGTTTACTTTCTGCTCCAGCACCCTCGGCAAAACCGCCCAAAACACTATGCAGACGGCTCGTCAACGTAGATGACTGCAAATTTCAGCAAAACACTCCCATCTTCTCAGTCTGATGTAAAACTAGCAGCTGCTGCCAGTTTACACTGGGTTCAGGTCATGAAAGTCCCCGATCGTCCCGACCAATGCTTTAGTTTTTCTCTTTTTCGCATGAGAGTGACGGTTTGTATCAGATGGCAGGAACTTAGATATAACAAGCGGGGCAAGGTTCTCAAACATACATCAAAACTGGTCTCGGATCCGGACAACTAAGCAGTTTTAGAAATCATCAGAATAATGCATGAATCTTTTGTATATAACCCATTAAATATATAACAAATATGTCATTTTTAAGTTAACTCCAGAATGTTTTGCAGAGATGTGACAGCAGGAAGCAGAGAAGGATTAGAAATGTGCTCCAACACACCAAAAAGCAAGAATTCACTAAATGTTTTTTCTCATCACAGTGATCCTGGTGATCACTTATATATGTGTAGATATATTATATATATAAATAAATGTGTAAATGTGTAAAACAGTTTCAGAATGCTAATACTTCTGCAACAGAGAAATTCAACAGGGGATCCCTAAATCCAACAGCTTGAGCTGCAGGACACATCCGGAACGTGTCGGCACGTTCTTATCCCTGGTCCAGCCCAAAAAGACCAAAATAAATAGATAAATAAATGAATGAAACATAGAAATTAAGAAATGAGCTTGTACAGGTCAATGGTTTAGTTGTAAAAACGTCCTATTGTGTAAGGGAATCTTAATTGAAGCCTCACATAAAGTTTGGTTTGTGTTTTTAATTTGAAGGAGATTGAAATAATTTGAAAAAGCATATATTTATATATGTATTGTTTTTTTTTTCTTTTTTTTTTCCACATTTGGCTGTTTGAATAATGAGTGGGATCACCTAAGGGTTTTGTTTAGCTTCGAGGTCTGTGCATGTTCAGGTAATTGGGTAACTTTTTGCTTTTATTTAAATGAAAATGTCTTTAAATATACAAAATTAAAAAATATAATGATAATAAAAAAAAGTCTAAAACCACCTGTGAAGATGAAACAAAGAGATGTCCTCATTCATTTTGTGAGCATCACATAAAAGACGTGATGCTTCTCTTCTGGGCCCTCTGGTTTTCATTCCCCTACAAACCAATATGGACAAAAAAAGCCAAATAGAATAAACGCATTTCTAAAAATTAGCTGAGTATTAATAGGAATTGGTAATAATTTTAATTTTATGTCACGGGGGGCGGGGTTGTTAGTGGAAACTGAGGCGAAAAAGCAAGCAGTTTTTATTTCTCTTTGCCTAAGTTTTATGTACTTTTTTTTCCAAATGTCTGCTTATCTGTATTGGAAAAGAAAGGAAAAAACAGAGTTTCAGCTTATTTTCAATTTTTTATATCGCTGTTTGTTTTTGATTGCTAAATCTTGAGGAAAAATCCAATTACCAAAACATGCAGGGAATAAATAAGCGTCCATCGTGGACTTAAAGAACTACACCTTGTTTATGCTGCACATTCCTCCACCTGAAGAGGATGTTGGCAGGTTTGAAGCGACTCGGCACAAGTTCATGAATTTCGACTTGAGTTTGAACTAATTACACTTTAAATGTGACATAAAAATGTTTTACACGTGCTGCATGCATCTTTGTAACTCTCAAAAGTAATCTATAAATGACATGTGGCTGGAAATGGCAGCACTTTGGAAAGATAATAAAGTAACAGTGTAGTCCTTTAAGTCCTCATATAAAAGTTGCCAATGTTTTTGTGTGCGTTTTTGGGTGGGTCTTGTCAGATCAGGACTTTTTATCAATCTCAGTGCTTCAGTCTCCTATCCAGTCAGTGTTGTAGATGAATATTATTAATAATGATATAAAACAAGCATTCTCTGTGTGTCGTGCTCTGGCCTCTGTACACTACTGTGGTATTGGTTGATTGTATAAAAAGAAACTACCAAAAAACAAAAAAAACAAAAAAAGTATGTTCATGAAGTAAATGGAGCTCTTGTGTGATGGCGTCCAGGGTCCGGTTTGTCCTGTGCTACTGAAAATAAGAAAATATTATCATGAATAAGAGTTATTTATTACCTAGGCTGCACTCCTTTTTTGCAAATACTTTGTGGAAAAGTGGTGACGGGGCCCAGGTTGATGTTTTACGCCATCGTTCTGTCCTTTTAGTGATGCTCAAGTGATGAAAAAGGCTGTTAGATGTAGTTAAGCTGGCGCTGTCAGCGGTACCAGAACAATACGTTGCATGGATGTTAAAGATACACCCAACCCTATAGCCCCTCCCTGTTAAGAAAATAAAAAGGATTCTCATCGATTGAAGAAGCAAACATTGTTTTGTTTTTTTTTTTTTTGTAGTGTGCCATCCCTTTAACGTTTAGTTTTTTTTTTCTTTCTAAGCTGTTTCTTCCTGTTCTGAAGCTGTATGGCCTCTTCAGTGTAAACTCGCTGTGTACAGAGATGTGTGTCACCGTCTGTTACTTGGACTGCAGTCTGACCATCACGCCAATAAAAGACAAAATCGGTTTTGGACTGTCTGTCTCTGTCATTATTTCGAAGGTGGCCTCTTGGCGTGTACGCAACAGAGACCCGACGATTAGTCAAGTTACAACTAAAACACAAATGATTGCATAAAAAAAGGACGTGGTTAGGAGAATTTTCTTGTAAATAAAAATCTGAAAAGTGCGGCGTGACTCACAGCCACCCACCTGAGCCGTGGATCTCTGAAGCTCCTCCAGAGTTGCCACGGGCCTCTTGGCTGCATTAATAATGCTCCATGTCTGAGCTTCAGCATGGTGTGTGAAGGTTTGAAGCGCAGAGTTTTCCACCTCACATTGAGGTTTGCATGTAGGAGGAAGAGGAGAATGGGCAAAAATGGCATCCATAGAAGAGTTTAAAAAGGCGAAAACCACAACATAAAGACACAGCTGATTGTGCCAAAGCCCATCTTGTTGACCTCCGAGACTTCTGGGAAAATATTGTGTGGTTTGACAAGATGAAAGTTGAGATTTTATTTGGAAGAAAACCCCTATTAGCTTTAGCTGCCACTTTATACATCCCGTAGAAGATAATGCTGTGTATTTTTCCAATGTTATCAAGGCATTTGTTGTTTGTACCTGATGGTTTTGGTTGGTTTTGCTATTATTTTTATATATACATGCGCGTGTGAGGACATTATCTTGCACTCCCTTTTTCCCCTGCTCTGCTTTTGTCCCCTTTTCTCCCTTTTAGCATTTTGTCTCATCTTTCTTTCTCTTTTACCCGTTTCTGTGTCCATTAAACTTGAAATTATCCCAGAATAATATAGTTTTCTTGCATATATGTCAAGCAGAGCACTATGGCATAAGCAGGAATGCTCCACTTGTGAAAGTAAATATGTTGGGCTCTCTTTGGAATTAAGACAGAATTATTCCAAATTAACAAGTAGAAGAAATTTGGAAAAGGGCAGATAATGCTCATTTCACTCTGTACCCATTATTGTGTCCCTCCCATGTTTTTTTTTTTTCTAAGTTTGTATTTAATAACTTTAGAGCGTCATAGGAAAAAAAGATACTTATTGACCAAACTCTGCAACCTGAAGATGAGCCGTCATCATTCAGCAGGATAATAAACATACGTGAGGTTTGTGAGGTACAGAAATCAGCCGTCTCCTCATAAAAGAGCGGCGTTTTTTTGTTCGGTCTAATATAACTGAAATACGTCAGATGTCACTGCACACTCTCCCGATACGGTGCTGCACAACGCCGACAGCTTAAGTGCATGTAGATGAACACAACCCTGCAGAGGATTTCCAGACAGGAAATATGGGCGCCCCCTTCCTCCCAGGGGAAAAAACAGCTTTTTTTTGTTTTGGTTTTGGACCAGACAAAACCAGAAACCTCAGAGAGAGAGAGCGCTGGCACTTGTGTCGACACAGTAAGGTGCTATGATGGAGGTTATATGTTTCTCTAGCCTCACAATTTAGAATAAAAACATGAAATAATTGAAAGCTGGGACTAAAATGAAACCCAGCTTTCCCAGAGATTCTCGAAGAGGAGCACAGGATTGAAGATGTTTTTATTTGGTTTTCTTTTGAAAACTGGTACAGCAGCACGGTCCTGGTGGCGGCCGACTAACATGCCAGGTTTACCGGATGTGGATTCGAACGGAATGAGAGTGAATATCAAACCAAACACTTGAAATGCGAACAAAAATTTGTTCCAACATCAGAAGCAGCTTCATTTCTTTCACATCAAGAGAAACCTTGCACCGTTAGACAACATTCTGCATTAAGCAGCAAAGACTAAGCAGTAAATCTGCTGTATTTAAATAAATATGGTGCTGATTATTGGAACCGGACGTTTTAGTTGTTCAAACCAAGCAGCACCGCTGCCTTGCATGCTCCCGTTAATTCCTGTTACCGAGACAAAGTGCAGTTCTGTTTTAAGTGAAAGCAAAAAGCAACATAAAAAAAAATCATTTTTGAATTTCTCTGTTAAGCCGCAACACGACTTCCTCCTTGTATTATCCTCGGCGCTCTGATTAGAGACGCTCCCACGGTGAGTGCCAGCAGGAGACATCCTGAACTGGAAAACCATCTTTTATCTGAGGGCAAAAAACACCAAAAAAAACCAGCGACGGTCTTAATGAGAGGGAGGCCCGCGCCTCCTCTGGCTTAAAACAGCGATCAGGCTGCTGTTTGGCACGCTGGCTCCTGCGGCGCTGCAAGGCCTTCACAGAGAGCTGCAGGGAGAGCTGAAACGTCGCCCCGCAACGGCCGACGGAGCAGGAGGAGACCGAGCCGGGGGGGGGGAGGGGCTAGCTGATGATACGGCTGATCGACTGCAAGGAGGGGAACTCCTCGCTTTCAGTGATGTGCAGGGTCTTGTGGGAGTTGAAGTCTTTGGGGGCGAGCACCTGGCGGCAGGTGGGGCACACCTGGCAGTCCAGCTCGGCCGCCGTGTTGGCCGCCGTGGCCGGCATCTGCCAGGCGTTCTTCTTGTTCTTGTTCTTCCTCCCGCCGGCGCCGGACTGCTTCTCCAGCGCCTTGCAGTCTGCGTGGGCGGTCAGGAGCTCCTGCTGCTTCCCCGTGTCGGGCAGGAGCACCAGCAGCTCGTTGAAGATGCTGTTGAAGTTGTCCCCGAGCAGGTCCTTGCAGCTGCGGTGGTACTGGGCGGCCGAGATCACACCCTGGAAACAGAGAGGATGGAGTTGAACAGAGCCGGTGAGCAGTCGGGGGTTTCCCCACGTACCCCCCCATACTGTTTACAGTCCTGTGTGCCACATTAGAAACGCAAACCTGGACGCTTTGATTGGAATTTTAGGCCAAAGGGCAACATAATTGATGCTCAGCAGTGTAGTGGAAGAAAAATAAACATTAAAAGAAAAAAAAAAGACAGCAAACCTGCCAAAACACGGCGATTTAAGCTGACCTACAGGACGGGAAAGAAAGCAAAGTGGGCAGGACGTCCGATTATTACTCTGGAGGACCTGCAGACAACCAGTGCTTTTTGGTAGTTTTGCATGTGACCTGGGTCGGTGAGTCTACTGGTACCATGAGGCGACACCCAGATCCTACAGGGGCTGGACAAGCTGCACGTCTCCGCCAGGATGGCTCATCAATATGTGAAAGGTTGCTGTGTCTCCCAGCACTGTCTGAGGAGTGTGGATGAGATCCTAGGAGACAGGCAGTTACTCTAGGTGAGCTGAACTGAGCCATCGGAGGTCACTGACCCCTCAGCCGGACCGGTATCTGCTCCTTTGTGCAAGGAGGAACAGGAGGACGACTGCCACAGCCCTACAAAGTGACCTCCAGCAGGTCTATTAGAAACAGACTTCATGAGGTGGTCTGAGGGCCCCGCCATTTCTCCCCGGGCATTATGAAGCTCGCCTGGCATCTGCTGCCTGTAACATTACCCAGGATGATCAGTTTGGTGGTGGGTCAGTGGAGGCGAATCCATTTAGAGACGCACAGACCTGTAAAGGATAAATAATGACACCCTGACTGCCATTAGGCATCAGGATGAAACCCTTAGATCCATTATTATACCCGCTACTACTCCAGTAGGTCCTGGATTCCTCCTGGTGCATGTCAATGCTTGGCCTCTTGTGGCAAAAAGTGTGCACAAAGTTCCTGGAGGATGAAGGAATTGATACCATAAACTGGCCTCCATGCTCCCCTGACCTAAATTCAACAGAACCTATCTAGAACGTCATGTTTAGGTCCATCTGACACCTCTGACCGTCCAGGAGCTCAGTGCTGCCCTGGTCAGGACCTGAGAGAAGATCACCCAGGACACCACCTGCCTCCTCATAAAGAAGCACTCCTCAATAATATCAGGCAGTGACATTTCAGCAGATTGAACCAGCTCGCCATATCAGTTTTCATTTTCACTTTCTCTCTTTGGGTTAAGCCCTATGTGGGTTTATCATTTTCATCAAATGATGCGGCATCCTTAAGTCAATAGCACATTACCTATATCCATATCAATATGGATATAGAGCAGGATTTTTTTTGTTATCTGAGATCTTGTGTGATTTAATTACTGGAGAATTGTTTTCTATGCATGCAGCATTTGAATGGTGCTTGAAATATAATATCCTACCAAAAATATTGCATCAAAGCTGTTCTGTGACACCGAGATGACGACTGCGAGTCAAAATATTGTGCAACTCTAGCCTCAACAACGTTTCCACCATGAACAAGGGTGGAGGTAGCGTTATACTGTGGGGATGCCCTTCTTCTTTATAACATCTAGAGCGAAATAATTTCAGTCAGAAGTCAGCGCCCAGTCTGCATACAGCAATAATCCTCAGAATAATCCGATGTGGAGGAACCTGCTCTGGTCAGAAGACACCAGAACGTTTTAGCTGACGGTGAAGCAACAGTGCCCATCACTTTGAACGCGCTCCTAAGGGGAAACATGGTGGTGGCAGGATCATGCTGCGGTTGCTTCTCTTCAGCATTTACGCACCAGAATGGCCCAGTCAAAGTCCAGACCTTTATCCAATTGGGAAAGCGTGTCAAGAACTGAAAATTGTTGTTCACCTGTTGTTTAAAAACGGCGGTCTGCGCCGAGCGGGTAGACGCACAACTCAAAGGACTCGCAGCTGTGACAGCGAATAGTGCTTATATAAACCTTCAGCTTCAGGAGGCTGAATAAAAGCAAACCTTTTCCATTTTTCTTTTATAAAGAAAAAAATATTATTTTAATTAATTATGCAAAACTTCCCACTTAAACTTCCCAGTTAAAGCCAAATTAAGTGGGATTAACAGCAGAAAAGGGTAAATTTGAGGGAAGTCACTTCGATACTCTGGTAGAGGAGCGGGCGAGACGCTGAGCACACCTGTCTGAACTGAGCCGAATAATTTTTGAACTGGTTGAACTTTGACTCATCGTTGTGCAGATGCTTCTTGATAGACTTGATGAGCTCCAGGTTTCTCTGCTGGAAGTCATCCGGCACCAGGTAGCCATTAGTCGGCATCTTGGGGGCCCTGAAAGAAGAAAAAGAAAACAAGACAAAACAGGAATACAGTTAATGAATCACGTGGCTAAAAAAAAAAAAAAAAAAAAAAAAAAAAAAAAAAAAAAAAAAAACGACTTTTGTTAGTCAAAGTGAATATTTTTTTGTTAATAGCTGCTCACAGGCTGACGGCGGGCTCCACCACGTTGCTGTTGAGGGGGATTCCTGTGAAGCCGGGGGGCGGCTTTGGGGCGGAGCTTCCCAGTCCGGGGGGAGGTGGGGGCATGGCGGGGGGAGGGCTGGCTGCTGTGGCTTTCACTGGGAAGGAGCTCTTGAAGCCTGTCAGGTAAACACAGACTACAGTCACAACTCTGACTGGTCAGTGTCACACCGGTGCATTATATGACAAGACGGAGAAACACCGGACACCCATTCCAGGTATTCAGCTTTTTTACATGTGGAATAATTTGCTGGTATACGGCCAACAACGATACTGAAGAGCGCCGGTGTTTCAGGCTGATTTGTCATCATTTTATACTTTTATTATTCAAACCTGGAATAAAATCCCTTTAATTACTAATCCAGGCCACTCATTTGAAAGTGCTTCCCCCAACCATGATACTGCCGCCACCATGCTTAGTGGGGATTAGCTTTCTGCCACATACAGCACCCGGCACTCTGGACCGATCGTTTAACTCTGCTCTCATCTTTAAGGTTTCCTGGAACACATTTCATATGCCTTCATTCAGCTTTGGTTTCTTTATTATAGCCCGCCATGAAAAGGCCAGATTTATTGAGTGAGCTGAACACCGACACCGTTAGATCTCTTGAAAATGAGATCTGGGATCTCAATGAGAAATCCTGAACGCGTTAAAAAGAAAAAAAAAGATGATTCAAGCTTATATTTTGCATTAACCTAACCTTGCTTTTAGTTGCTGCTTTTGCTTCGTGATGCCTGCTCCCTAAAGTTCTATAAAATAAATAAAACTCTGGTGTCTGCAGCAATACTTCTGTACTTATATTGAGGCCAAATTTCAAACAGGTAATTTGTTTATAAATTGAATGATTTCTATCGAACTGGACGTAGCGGAGGAAAGCGACTGATCATAAAGGCACGCCACACTTTTCAAGGTGTCATCTGGAATAATGTCTCAAATCTGGATATACATGATAACACTGATGTTATTCTTGGAGTTGCACTTATTTTGGTTTCTAGTCACCTTTAATTGTTTCTAAGTTGTATAGTTGTGTGTGGGAAGGCTGTATTTTTAAAAGGTATATAGCCACGTTATATGCTTATAAAACAGACCAAAAATTGATCATTAAAAAATAAGGTTCCATACACCAAGCGTCCATCCTGATAGTGTCTGTTTTGAGCCTAACTAGAACCCCAGCACCAGCGTGGCAGGATGAGCTGATATAAACAGATGTGGCGCCATCTACCGGCGGTATCACAGAACTATCATATGGAGACAAATAAATCAATTAATCAAAATTAAATAATGCCTGACCAAGCCTGACCGTCTGCAACGCATCGGCGTAAAGCGGCAGCTCGGCCTGATCGAAGACCAACCATTATTATTAAATAAACTGATCTACAGCAACTCTAAGAGCCTCGTATCAGAACATCACGGAGAAAGAAAATTCTCGTTCATAAACGGAAACAGGGACACGGCATCAAGGTGAGAACCAACCAATCGGTCTATTTATAATGTTCATATTTAAACACTGCAGAGGCTGAGAGGAGCATTGCTGTTACTATCACAGTATAAACACGTTTACTCACGTCGATCACCTCTGCTTCACGTCTGAGCCTCGGCAGCTTTAGCTTTTTCTTCAGCGAACACCAACGATCAGACTGTATTCCCAGTGACATTACAGTCTTTTCCCTCCTGGACTCATATTTATTTGCGTTTTTTTTTTCCTCTGTTGGATATTGGACCTTTCTTCATTGTTTCCACAGTTCACTGGGAGATGCTAATAGCATTAGCTGCTTCCTGCACGCGCGCAGTGTCGTACTTTCATGATTATCAATAAACGTGAACGGCTGTATTCACTAACAAATTGAGCAAAAACAGCAAAAACAAAAGCATAAAACGCCCAAATAACATTCATAAAAACTTTGTATGCAACCAGAGTCAAAAAAAATTCAAATAATGCGGCTATGCACCTTTAATCTTGGTTGTTCCATCCTTGTGATTCAGATTCTAAACCTTTATTTCTAGTCTAATCAAAGGATCAATAAAAACAAATGAAAACGCTTAAAATCTAGACGACCTACTGTAAACTGAAGCGTCTCCATGTGAAAACGTCTGCAGTTCTTTTGCAGGGCTCAGTACGGTAAGGAACCGGCTGGAGCAAAGCACTGTGGGTAGACTGCTGGGTTTTACCTGGAGGAGGCTTCTTGGTCATGAGAGCGGGGAATTCCTCCTCTGGCTCCGGAGCAGGATCTGCGGCAGGCGGTGGGGTTCCCCTCGGTGAGTCCCTGCAAGCGGCTGACGTCGGGTCGGCAGAGCCGCTGACCGCTGCTGCCATGACAACGGTGGACAGCGACTTGCTCCAGCTTTTCTCGGGGACGTTCTCCTTCTGCGCCGCCGTCTCCACCGAGATCGCGGGTGCCGCCATTCCCGGAGCCGCGGGCGCAGACGCGACGGGAGCGTCGGCGTTTCTCTGCTTCTTCTTCTTGCTGGCTTTAGAGGACGGGAGGTCTGCGCTGGGGGCGGGGTTTGCGGAAGAGGAAGTCACGGCGGGTTTGCCGTTGCCCCCTTTAACAGTGAGCAGAGAGGAGATGTCCAGCATGGTGGGCACCGAGCGGAACTCCTGCTGCGTCATCCCCCCGCCGTCGTCGTCAGACAGACAGGGCGAACGGGAAGCTGCTACTTTCCCTTTCTCCCCGACTTTCTTCTTCTTGCGGGAGGACGAGCTTGACGAAGCGAGGAGCTGCGGTCCAGAGGGGGCAGCGGCGTGAGGAGGGGCCGCTCTGGAGGACGGAGGGATCTGAGGGTTCGGTTTGGCCGCCGCGGTGCTGGTGGACCACGCCGAGCCGCCGCTGGCTGCGGGTTTGAGAAGCCGCACTTTGGGCACCAGGGCGGGGAAGTCCTCCTCGTGAAAGGACGACGTCTTTCTGGGCTGCCCGGAATAAGCGGGGGTCATCGGGGATGAAACGGCGGCGCTTGTGAGGCTGGGGAACTCCTCCTCCTTCAGGGCTGGGGTAGGCGCTGGCGGACCGGGCTTTACGCTGGAAGGACAAGAACACACGTGAGGCCTTTCAGCACCAAGCAGGCCGTGAGATGATCGGGCAGCTCGCTGCGCTGAGGATTACATTGGCGCTACGGCTGTGGCTCCCAGCGCAGGGAAGTCATCTTCATCTCTGGGGTTGGAGCTCTTCATTGTTTTTACTGTAAAAAAAAAACAAAAAAACAGCGATTAAGAAAAAACATTTACAATGATTCTAGTGATCAGAGGAGCACATGTCACCTGGGGGTTTGTTAACTGCTTTGAGCTGTCCTGCCAGCTGCCTCGGCTCCTCGGCCTCCGTCCTCTCTTCTCTGCAGTTTTTCAAAGCGCTCCTCTCTTGCGCGGCGGCAGCCCGCTCCGATTGCCTTTGCGCGGCTCGCTCCGATTGCCTTTGAGCGGCGCCGGCGGCTCGCTCCGCCTGTCGCTGCGCGGAGGCGGCGGCTCGCTCCGTTTGCCGCTGCATCGCCATCGACGCTCTTAAAGCTGCTTCCACCTGCCGGTCCTCCTCCTCCCTCTCTCTGCACGGATAAGATAGACGGCTCAGAGCTGGAGAACCAACACTGCGAGAAGCCAGATGTGACTGACGGCAGGATAGACTGGGGTGCAAAGCGTGTTTAACTGAATGCAGAAGTAAAAATATTTAATAAAAATTTAAAGTGGCTTTGCAAACCTACACATAGATGGATTTTTTCTTACTAATGAAATCACTTCTGAAAGCAATGTGTTGCTCTAAATCTCATTTAGGGCCATCTGAGTAATACAAACGCACACGCCACACTTTTCAGATTTCCATTTGTAAAATATGCTGAGAATGACGTGTCGTTTTCCTATTTAACAATCACATACTACTTTGTGTTGGTTTATCCAATTAAATCCTACATAAATAAATACAGGGCAACATACAATAAAAGACGAGCCTGTTATTGTTAAATGAGAAAACGTGACGTTCAAAAGGATGTGACGCCACGGTAACCTTAGACGGATCCCGGAAGCGGTCCTGCGAACTTACCGGGAGTACCTCCAGCTTTTCTGGCCCATCTGAGGTCTTCCCCGTCCTCCTCGGTTGTGCCGCGTCTCCTCGTAGTCCTCGCCAGAGACCATACCTACGGAAGCACACAACAACTCAAGTTCCCCGCCGTTTCAAGCTCCACGATGCAGACGCGAGAACGCGGCGACCCACCTTCGTTCCTCCTCTGCTGCCTCGGCGCGTAGTTAAACTGCAGGTCGATGTGGCGGTTCTGCCGGGCCTCCGCGCGGCTCTTGCTGTGCGCCGCAGCCTTGTGGGCCTTGTAGTCGATCTCGGAGCGGAACGCGTGGGTGAACTGCTCGGTGGCGCAGCGTCCTTCCTCGCACAGATAGTGGCTCTCTCTGAAGTGCTCGCTCAGATACTGATAGTCACTGAGGGCAGGCGGGTCAGAGAAAAAGTGAGAACACCGTCGGACACACGAGAGACAACGCGGGGCGCATATTGCTTTCGCCGCAGGCACCTGTAGTATTCCTGGGAGCCGTCGGCGTCGCAGAAATGGCAGAAGTAGTGGTCCCGGCGCAGGTGCTTGAGGAGCTCGTCGTTGTCGAGGTAACGCTCGTCGCAGAACTTGCAGAGCGGGTGTCCTCGGTGGCTCGTGTCGTCCGGGTCGCCGTGCGCTCTGTGCCGCGCCAGCTCTTTGCGATTGTACCACTTCCGCTCGTAGGAGAAGATCTGGAGGGGTGTCGGGATTTCAGAGCGCAATTAACATTTCAGCCGCTCTGTAAAATACGCGTCGGCTCCGCGTTTAAACTGGAATTACTATTTGGAACCCGAGGACGAAGTTACCTTTTCTTATAGGAGTGGATAAAATAACGCTATGATGACGGTTCATACTTTTTAGTAACAATCTGGCTAAACAGCTTTTTTATTTTAAATAGAAGATTTTGCTAAAATAGAAAAATCAATGAAATGAACAAAAATATGTAAACATTTAAAGTTGTGTGTAAAGAGGGGAGAGGTTTTAGTAAAAAAAAAAAACATATCTCCCTACTGGTGTGTTTTATTGGCCGCACTGCAAAAATAGACCTAAAAATATGAAATACTTTCTTGAAATTAAAGTATTTTTCCCTGATTTGAGCAGGTAAATAGAACTATTTGCCAATGGAATAACATTTTTGCACTTAAAATAGGAACAATTCATCTCCATTGTCTTATTCGAAGTGCAGTTTATCTAATTATCTTATTTTAGAGGGTAAAAATACTCATTCCATTGGCAAATAGTCTTATTTACCTGCTCAAATCAAGGGCAAAAACATTCATTTCAAGAAAATTTTACTTATTTTTAGTTCTCTTAGGACTATAGATCCTAAAATGAATACTACAAATAACCTCTCAGCTCTATCGCAGTCAGAAATGTCTTGTTTCTCTAAGCTGGGGGCTCAGAGCGAGCGTACCTTCAGATGTTTCGAGCAGAGCTTGCAACAGAAGAGCTCGTGCTGCTTCCTCATGTGCTGCTCCAGCTCCTCATACCGGGAGAAAACCTTCGGCTCTGGACAACGGACGCATTCTGACAGCAGCAGACGCCTGATTACAAACAACAACAACAACAAATACATCAGGAAGACGCTGCAAGGCGAGTGAAACCAGTCAGAGTCGTGAGAAAAGTTAAAAACGGGTCCTTTTAGTACACCTAAGCGATAGTTTCCGTAGCCATTAGTCTAAACATTCAGTGTTGGTGAGCGCATCCAACCCAGTGCTAAACTACTGCAACAGCTAGTCATTAAATCATTAAAAAAACTGAATGATTCATAACAGCCTTGTGGTGACTCTGCAGCCTCAGATTCTGCAACATGCCAAACGGATAATCTTGAGACCACAGAGTCATAAGCTGAAACCTTAACAGATGGCACATGTATCAGTTTCCTTAAAAAAATAATAATAATAATAATAATAAAAATAATAATCCAATTGATGACAATCCAATAAGTCCTGTACAAAAATGTTTATTTCATAAAGCTTTCTGCAGGAAGTGCTGGTACCCCTTGCTGGTCTGTGGGCTGTTATGTCAGCTGCAGCCCAGTTTGGTGGGCGTGGCTTGCAAAACTAACCTATAGGATGAGCCCATTACCCACTGGCTCTAATGAATCAGTTCAGTTGCATTTGCAGTGAAAGAGCGACGGCTGCCGCCTTTTCCTGTCTGGCCTCATGTGAGCTGCTCTTTAGAAAGTGAAAGCCCTCGGTGTGTGGCAGCAGAAGCGCTTCAAAGAGAGCGACCAAAACACTGACCATAAAACATTCAAAACAAAATACTAATGGTGTGGAAAAGCAAAAACAAAGTTCTCCGTTGGCTTCGGCGGACGTGTGGTCACCCTGGACGGCTCGGAAACATGTTGCGAGCTAAACTGCAAACCAGGGAAGCAAAGACAGGGTTGCACAAGCTGTGTAGATCAGCAAACCGGTCGGCAGATAAACCAAATCAGCAGGACGGACGTTTATAGACGTCTAGCTGCACGATTCTAGTCAGATACATATTTAGAAATAAACGATAAAGCTAGGAGCTAACGCGTATACTTGACAAAACAGATTTGGGGCTGGGTTTGCCCCTCCTTTTTTTAGTGACAAAAATAAATAAATAAATAAAAACAACCGTTTCAAGGTGAGAAAGTCTGTCTGTGACGTAAACGTGTATCCGATTATCCAGATATAATGAAAAGCGACGAGATAAAGGTCGACTTTGCACATGCCTGCACAGGCTTCCTTGGTACGTCGTTAAGGTCGGTGCATTGCACTGCAAAAACAGAACTAAAAATGCGTGCATTTGTACTTTATTTGAGCAGCTAAATAAGATTATATGCCAATGGGAAGAGTAATTTTACCCCTAAAATAAGATAATTAGATATTATGCACTTGAAATAATAAGTTGATGGGGATGAGTTGTTCTTATTTCAAGTGCAAACATCTTATTCCATTGGCAGATTATCTTATTTAGCTGCTCAAATAAAAGGACAAATACACTAATTTCAAGAAAATGTTACTTATTTTTAGTTTAGTTTAGTCTGTTTTTGCAGCGTGCTGCTAATGAAAAGCAGTGTGTTATTTGTTGCACTCCATAGCCGCTGACTTTTCAAGCATAATACCAAATTTATAAACTTCAGATTGGGATTCTGTAATTAGCAAATCTTGAAGGAGACCCATTAGTAACTGAGCAACCAAAGAAAAGAAAAAAAACCTTGACAGGGGGCAATTTCCAATCAATTACCTTAAACACAGCTACTTTTTAAAAAATCTTAGTTAATAAATCAACAGGTGTGTCAAACTGTATCATTTTATGTTTGTACACATAATAGCGGTGTGAGGCAACAGAGTCATCCTTTACCTGTACTGAGAGTGGGTCATTTCGTCAACGAAATAGATGTCATATCTCTTCTCACAGGGGAACTGCTGATAGGGCAGAGCCTGAAAGGTCTTCAGCTTTTTAACAAACACCACCTGGAACAGCAGCAGGACAGAAAGGCTTCAACTCAGAGCACACAAAACTACATTTAATGAAGAAAAAAAAAAAAAAAGAACATTTTATTGTGAACCACGGTTAATTTCTTGAAAGTTGTCGAGAATAACAGCAATGCAGAAGATCCAGATAGCAATTCGATAATCACTTTCAGACCACAGAGGAGCAACCAGCTGCGATCACAACGTCCGACAGGGAGTTAGGAGACATTGATGGGTTAAAATTTACCCACTGCTACTAATTTGACAGATATTCCACAGCCAAAAACATTCAGAACCCTGTTTGACTTTAGAAAACCTCGATCTGGGTTGATATTGTTCCCCATCTGAACACTGAAAGATTGTCTGGTAAGCGTATGTCCTATAAATCAAGGAACAACACAATCCAGAGGTTTGCTTCCAGTCCAGATAAATGGCACACGTTTTATTTACCGTTCATATTTTTTGGGAAATTAAACCAAGTAGACAATATATTGATTAGATTTGTCAATTCTTGCCTGAGCAAAATTCATTTTATCACATTTGAAGAACTAAGAAGGTCTAGATTCCAAAAGGCAGCCAAATCTGTGGGTTTTGTCACTCGCATTCGTCTGCTTCAGGTAGCCAGACACTTTAGGAGATTGTTGTGATGTCCTGACCCCTCCTGCCTGCTGATGCTGTCCCCGTGTAACTGAGATTAAAGTTATAGTTTGAACCTGACAGCAATAAATGGTCAAACACCTCGTGTTTCCCTAAAGTGGTCCAAAGTGTCAAACCTTTATTAGCAATTAGCAGGTCCACTACATTACACATTTAGCGACGCGTTGCAATAAATGAAACAGGGCTACCAGCACTAGATAAGATTATGACGATGTCTTCATTTTTATTAGAACCATTGTTGCTTTAAAAAAAAAAAAAGAAGCACCAAACGTGACGGAGCTTGATGAACCAACAGCGTTTGGCGTGCTGGTGTTAGCATGAACTACTTTGCTCGGCGGATGACAGCCTACTAAATGTAGTTTAGGCACAGGGCAGCTACACCACGTCTTTCCTTGGCTTAATTATCCCCCTTTTAAATTAAATTAAGATACTATTACTAGGAGGCCGTTTTAATACTTAGGGAGACTAAAAAGGACGCCGAGGCCTAGCTAGCTACGACCCCGGGCTAGAGTAGCGGAGGAATCCGCACCTTGTCCAGCTCCTCGCGGCAGACGGCGCAGTACTTCTGGTCGCAGAGCACCCTCATCTTGGTGGAGCACCGGTAGCACACCGGGTGGTCGCATTTGCCCAAAGCGAAGATGTCGATGTCTTGACAGCACAGGACGCACGTCTTCTCGGACTCTTTTGCGGTTGTTGGATCCATGTTGCTGAAAAACAAGCTGAAGCTTGAAACTGTTTGGGAGACAGCGTCGGCAGCGGGCTGCTTACGTAACGATGAAAGTGTGAAGTGCTGCCGGTTGTCGCGTCACGAAACGGTTGAAGTGCCCCAGATCTGTATGTCATGGGGATGGGGCGAGCTCAGCACCGCGGCATGGTGGTCACGCCCCGTTTCTTCCGCTGTGAGATCTGCGTACGCTGTCATGGCTGATCCACGTGTGTGAGGTGGCGCTCGCCGGCACGAACGGTCTGCCGTAATAAAACACACACCCTTTTCACACACCTCGGAGTTCTGGAAGCAGTCCGACTCCGCTAGATTTGTGGAACAATAATGACCCAAAGATAAATATGAAGTCAATGATGAAGTACCTTTCTAATATTGATGATCAATTTAAAGCGCTCAACACTTGAAACCCAATCTGTGTATAAATCTGATTGAATTTGACTTTGGAAAGTGCCTTGAGATGACACGTTGGCGCTATATAAATAAAATTTAATTGAAAAAAATTAATTGAGTTGAAACAGATCTAGTTTTTGGCACTTTTTGAATACACTACTGTTATTGGTCTTTCTAAACAGGGAAATTTATTTATTTATTTTGAGGAAACTACTATTCAGCTTTTACTTGTACGCTTCTAGCACCTCAAGATGTTATGTGCGACGAAATGATTAAACAGATAATTTTTCTCCCAGTGCTGGTCAACCCCTGCTTGCTCTGTATGCTGTGTGCCTAATGGTAATTTCACATTTCACATTTATTATGTTTAAACAATCAGTTGTTGACTAATTATAGCTCAAATGTCAGGGCTCTGCCTGGAGAGCGGAGTTACTGATCATGTGGTGTGATAAAAAGGGGCTGCTGCATTGTTGACAGTCCTACTCTGATGCCCTTACAATGACTTTCCTTTGAAGCTGAATAGGTGCTGTAGAAGCCAGTGGGGTTAATGCAAAGGCAGTCTAGTCAAAGTGGAAGAAATGGACTCCGTGTGCTTTAGGAAAATGACCCATTTGCTTCAGTCTTCTGATTATTCAAACTCTCTGTGACTCTATCAACCCTATCCGAGGCCAAGAAGGCTCGGTACTTACAGGAGCATTTATGGATAAATGCAAACACATATTTATGTAACATCATATAAATTACAGCTGTGTTCACAGTCATATGTGGATTATTGATTTAAAAAAAGAGAGAAAACTTGTAGATATTTAATCAGTCCACAAGGTGGCAGGAAAAATCTTTGGTTCACTTGTAATCACAGTAAGTCAGTGTTGTTTACATTAAATAAAATATGATCCAATATTTAATTTCCATCTATTGCCAAGATCTATAAATTGCTACTCAAACCTGCAGACACCTGGCCCCCATCTTCAATGGCCGATGGACTTGAACCTTAATGATTTAGGAGGATACTTTTTAAAAGCTTTTTTTTTCCATTTTCCTATATTAAAATCACATCACAATATTCACCCAGACACGGCTGAAATATGTTGGGGTATTCACAAGTTCAGTGAATCCAAGGAATGCTTAACACTGAACGTCTTACTTTAAAAATTATACTATATACATGCTTTTATGCACTCGGTATTGCAAACGCGTCGGATTTTCTTAGAAAGCCTAACATGTAAAACAGCCTTTTCAAAAAGTTTCACGTGCTTTGCAGCAACCAATCAGAACAGGCGAGCACCTTACTCCTGCGAGCCACACTTAAGAAACTCTTTCAAACCTTTCCCTTTGAATATGAGCTGTTCTGTCACATTTTCTATAAAGTCCTTGAACCTGATCATGACAACATAATGCCCGTGTGTTTTTTGCCCTAAAACCTGCGATCTTGAACAGATGAACAAATTCTGCAAGCTGTCTCTCTGAGAAATAGGACAGAAAATACAAGAAAAAAAAAAAGCTGTGAGAATACGCAAAAGCTTGGAAAAATTGTATATGCATTTCTATGGACCTCATAGAGCTCAAATTAAATATCATAGATTTTCTAATTTTAAAGTTTCAAAAGCCTTTAGATGCATTTGAAGTCTCAGGCTATTCTCAGAACAGAAACTAAGAGCTCAACCTCTTTTACATTTATAACATGATCATAAATAATACTGTCAACACTCCAATAATAAATAAAAGTTGAATATTCAGGTAAATTAAGCTTCAACCAGCGAAAGCTGGTGATAAATAAAAGACAGAAAAAGATTACAAGGAACAAAATGAAGGCTGATACTTTTAGGGAGTCAGTATAAAGTTTAGCTTTAATAGGAGCTGCTTATCACATAAATTATACATACAGGACATCTGCCTCAAGGTCTGGTTTGAGCCAGTTACCTTTAGTGTAAGACCACCAAGCTAAGGCATAACCTTAGCTACAACTTTCATCTTTATGTCCACTTAAAGATCCACATCTGATTCACAACATTACCACACTTCCCATATCTGTTCTTTCAGAAAAAAAATCACCATGAATCATCAGTAGTGGTTTATCTAAAACAGTTAAGGGTTAGGTGAATGAAATACTCTAAAAACCAGGTCACATCCAGTCGTCATCACAGTGCATTTATGTTGTCAAGTGTCCAGGGTTGTATCTCTGCTTGCTGCTTAGCGTTTCTTGTAGTGGTTGCTGCTCAGTCCCATGACTCTGAAGGTACAGCTGGCAATCTTCTCATAGAGAAGGAACATGAGGGCCGCGGTCAGCACGGTCTGCAGTAGCTTGGCCTCCAGGCCTTTGAACAGACCCAACATGCCATGTTTCCTGCAGCAGAGAGCCAGTACAAAACACAAAACTGACTTACGAATGATAAACATATAACAGAACACTTTTTTTTTTTTTTTGCTTGGTGTCACACATACAAGTTTTGGATTATAACACAAACTTTGATATCAGACAAAGATTTAAAATCAGACTCCACAGCATAGGAGAGGAAGGATCTAGCACATGTGGTAGGGTCAGCACAGGGGATTGTGGGACGCCGTCTACAAGACCGAAACACAGTTTATGCTACAAAAATCCAGAAAAGGGGCCAGACATATTACCACAGAACCTAGATGTCCCACTTCCATCAGGTAAATGATTCAGGAACATTAAATCAAAAACTAATAGACTTAAAAACAGCTTATTTCCCAAAGCGGTGAGGGCTATCGCCACCTGTTCAAAATCAAATAACCCACCAGCCCATTTCATAATCTGTCCCATGTTTACAAACATGATGCTGGTTCCACAGGTTCTTGATCCGACTGAAAATGATTTACATTGTCCCCCACGTTCTAATGTTTACACATTTCAGTTTCTCAGGGGAATGTCTGTTTGGACATCCATGTAAATTCACAGTTCTTTGACTTGAAGATTAGAATGTTTCATAATGACAATTTACACGCTTTTAACTTCTCTGGGAGTGTTTCCATAATACAGTATTTCACGTCATCCTGTAAACTGACTGCTATCTGTCATCTCTACTTTCGCAAGGCACTGCACACGACCCAAGTGAAGACCCATTTTAACCTGGATGTGCCAAAACCAGTTCTGGACTGGTTTCCCCGCCTTTTTTCACCTTTCTACAGAAATTCAGGGCAACTTACTTGCGGGTTCATACATGCGCTGCGGCTCGATCGGTAAGCCAGATTCCCGAAGTGAACACTCACCTGGCTCTGTTCACCAGTAGACCCTTGATGGTCTGCAGGCTGGACAGCAGTTTGGACTTTTCATTCGGTGTGTTGAACTGACCAAACTGTTGTTAAAAAAAAAGTGGGAGGCAAAAAATTAAATAAATAAAGCCAGTCTTGAAACGTTATCTGCTGATGGGCAATGCGTCACTTTGAACATGTGAGAAACTAATGACCGACACACAAACAGAACCCACCCTCAGGATGGACTGTATCGTCTGCAGTGGGTACGTGAAAGTGGTGGCAACAGCTTTGGCGACGGCCCCGATGATGAACACCTCCAGAGACGAAAGCTGAGCGGGTAAGAAACAAAAGGTCGGCCCCCATTTTTATTTTGCGCTAATTCGTCATGTGCACCGTGCTACCGAGTGTCTGCATATCAAGTGTCCTCTCATCCAGAGAACGTTCGAATGTTTGTCCTCCCAGCTCACCTCCCTGGGAACCCCTCTCCTCAGCTGCCTCTTTAGACCTTCGTAAATCATGAACTGAATGGCGGGGTTCAGCACCAGCAGCAGGGACGGGAAGGTCCCGTTCCAGAGGGCGCCGACACCCTCCTTACGGATGATCTGCTGAAATGCGTCTGCAGGAACGATAAAGAAAGCAGTGCCATACGGTGGTTTGAATCAGCATTTATACCCCTTGAACTTTTTCACATTTTGTCACGTTCCCACCATAAATACCCCTCCATTTAATTGGGGATTTTAAAACGACAGACCAACGCAAAGTAGTGCATGATTTGGAAGTGACATCAAAAAATCTAGATTTTCCTTTTTTTTTTCCCAGTAAAAATGTGCAAATTATCGAATGCCTTCAGACTAGCCCTGTGTAGTAAAGAAAGTCATCTCGAGGAAATCCACGCGCAGATCCACAGCTCAAGCGGTAGAATCTGTTGACAGGGCAACCACTGGTTGTGCCGTCCACAAAATAAATAACAGAAAAGAAGCATGAAGAAAAACACTGTTGGTAAAAAAAAACAAAAAAAAAACGCTTTAAGTAAACCCAGTTAATGTGTTCCCATTTGTCACCAGGGGACAGAGAAACACGTGGAAGAAGGTGTCAGGTGAGAATGAAACTTTGTGGGTTTTATACACGCTCTCCCTAAAGTGAAGCACGGCGTTGGCGGCATCATGCTGTGGGGATGCTTTTCTGTTCAGCCGAGGCAGAGGAGGTGGTCAAAAGACAAAAGGCATCTCCGCAAAGTATATAAGCACCAACATTTTCTGATTTGTGTTCATAAAGAATTTCTTTTAAAACCATTCACCATCGCTCCTTCACTTCATAATCATGCTTTACTTTGGGCTGGTCTGTTGCGGCGAAGTCTCAACACAACACCCCGAGGTTTGCGGTTGCAGTGAAACAAAGATGCAAAAAAAGAAAAAAAAAAAAAGCTCAAAAGGCACGAATCACGTTCCACTGCGATGTGCGCGTGAACTAAACGCTCGGCCATTTACCCAGGATGCCAGCGTAGTTCGTGGGCCGGATGTCGGCGTTGCGAAACTTGGAGCCCTGCAGCTTCAGCCTGGTGTTGACCACCCACAGAGGAGTGGTCAGCAGGACATTTATAACACCTGGAAAAGCAAGTTGGCTGGTAAAAAAAAAAAAAATCTCCCCTTCCGCTTGTAGCTTGCAAAGCTTTTTTTTTATTATTATTGCCAATGATCTGTGATGAAGACGGAGATCAGCTCACCTGCAGCGATGCCGACAATAAGGTCAGTGCTGGGTGTTGACTGCCTGTCCTTCAGCCAGCTGGCCTTCAGCCAGTGGAAGCAGTAGAAGTAGACAAAGTTGGAGCAGCAGAGGCTACAGATGACAGGGAACCATCCTCTGTAGGGGGCCAGACTGCAGAGAGGCAGCGGCAGCACATTTCAACTCAGCTTCTTTTTCTCTCTCTCTCTCTCTCTCTCGTCATTCAGCCGTGACACCAAGTTACTCACAGGCCTTCTTCTTTGATGATGTCAGCCAGGATGGACGGTGTAGATTTGGCCTTCCTGTTTTCATCCACTGAACTCAAAAGGAAATATATCACGTTCACGTTATCATACATGCAGAATTTGAAGTCTATCGAAAGCGAGAGAGAGCGACGTCCCTAGTTTTACCTTGAAGCCGCAATCTGGCAGTATCCAGAGGGAAGAATACTGACATTGCAGTCACACTTCCCTAAGAAACGAAAAGAAAAGAAAAAAAAGACCAAAGTCAGCATTCAGCAGACTGACCTTGTCTGGATAGTGCTGCTACACAGCACCAAACCGGGCTGAGGAAATGACCAATTTAAAAGTAAAACCTATATATGAAGCTATACCAACTCAAAAATAAGAGAGATATTTATTTATATATGAAAGTTACTTTAATTCGGCTGGTTTAGTTTACATTATAGTGTGTAATTTATAGTAGCATTCAGTGTCATAAGCACGAACCTAATTCCTTTTTTGAGGGCTAGGATTTTCAAACAGAGACCTTCTCCTTCTGTCATAGTGAATGGAGGAATAAAGAAGCGGAGAAAGATGGCTGTGAAAGCAGACTTACCACCGCCCCCGCCACGGCATGGACCAAACTCTCATAGGAGAAAACCTCGGCGCTCATGTTCAGCTCGGTCCGAGAAGCTCAGCTGATGAGAAACTCCGTCTGTGAACAGAACAGCTGTCAACACGCCGCTCGGTTACCCCGCGGACCGATCGCTGGCTTGGGGCTATTTTTTGTTGTTGCACAACCTGGAAGCTGGGACTTAAAGAACGGCATTATGGGTAGTGTAGTTTTAAACAAGGCTGTTTCGTTCCACCGCCCTCCACCCTCTCAATGTGTCTTTCTGACAAAAAAAGTTGGATTTTATTGCTCAGGAATAATTAATGTAGACCATTCATAAATACACAGCGTAGTAAATGGACTGTGTGGACTAGCTTCCTCTCTGTTTTACATTTCTTATGGAAAGTATTCCTGCCTCAGTGCTCTGTGTAGTCATGGACAAAGCAACTGTCCTGTGCTTCAGCACTCTTCATTTTTCTTCTCATTGGGAATTTCTTTTTTATTTCATTTACAAAGTTATCTATTGAGCTTTTGCTGCCAATTACTCTTTGTTTTCATTTTGTCACCAAAAAAGTACCCCTGGCCAGTGCATCTCACAATGTCTTTTTGTACAGTGTTTTCTTCTCCCAGTGAAAAAGCTCTGGCCATGTGCTTTTGCTATTTTGTTGTTAAAAGCTACCGCGGCCTGTCGGCGGTGAAACACCCTAAGTGCATCATCAGTAGATAAACTGTGTCAATTCCGGGACGCTATCAGACAGATGAATCATTTCTTTGTTGTCCGGTGTTATCCAAGTGTGGCAGGCAGTTCTGGGATAAACAGTTCGATCCACTTGACCACGTTGATATCGTAACATTAAAAGCCAATGCCATTAACTGTGCACATTTATCTTTTGCATAGAAGTTGTCCCCCTAGTTCTCTAATTTAGTAGTATACATTTCCTGAATAAAGTAATTAAGGGTGCCGTTGCCATTAGCTGCCGAATCATTTTTTTTTTTTAGTATTCACCCATGAAAAGGACTCATGGCCTCGTTTTTTTAGCTTTCTTTTCTAGACAAAGCTATTGACAAGACATATTGTTGCTGTTCACTCTTTTCTATCCCATAGAAAGTACTTCCAGTCAGTTTGTTCTACGCAATAATTATTTCCTGTAAAAAAGCCAACAAAGAAGTTACTCAGAGTTTACTTTCCAATTAAAATCTCTCCAGACCAGGTGAGCAGGTAAATACGACTATCTGCCAATGGAATGAGTATTTTGACCCCTAAAATAAGATAATTAGACATACTGCACTTGAAATAAGATGATTGAGATGAGCTGTTACTATTTTAAGTGCAACAATCTTATTCCGTTGTCAGATAACCATATTTACCTGCTAAAATCGAGGACAAATACACTAACTTCAATAACATTTGCTACTTTTACTTCCCTTTTTTGAACTTTGTAATTAGCTTGGCTTCCTTGAACACTTCTTTGAACCCACTAACTCTTGGCATTAATGATCAAATGTACTGAACTGTAGTGAATTGTAATTAGGTTTGAACTGTATGTGGATGTAATGAGGATCTGACTTTATTATTGGCTCCTATTTGAATGAACTGGATGGATTTGGATTTAATATAAATGTAACTGTATACCAACTTGACTTGTTTGTGTTGTAAAGTGTCTTGAGAGAACATATCTGATATGTTGGTAGTATATGAACAAAGAAAATTAGTAAAAAGTAAGTAAAACAGCCCGACACTACAGTTGTACCACATCAGCAGCTGCTTGTACAATTTAAATGCTCGTTTGGACATTGTTTTAACATGTGGTAACTGCTTTATACTGTGAGTAAAGACTGTTAAACCCAAAAAGGAGAAGTCTTCCATCTTGTTTTGTTTTTTTGTGCAGTTTCTGCAAGGAATCTCAACAGATGCTGGCATATTCAGTCTAAACTTGGTCATAATACAAATCTGTTAGGTTCCAGGTCCTCTCAAACACAAGACCAACCAAAAAAAGTGTGGCCGAATAATTTTCAATAGACACGTGATACTTAGCAGCAGAGATGCATACAGCAGGTTTTAATTGGAATTTCCTCAACAACATACATTATATGGCAACAAACACACGTCAATGAAACTTCTTTACCTACATGACATGGATCAGCAAACAAAATCTAACGGCATAAAAGGAGTGATTTGTTTTTTTTATTGTTGAACAAAAGAAGTTAAATTTAAACCTCGTAAAAAAACAGAAGTGAAAATAATGAGTGAAGGCACTTAATTTTTAGCTGCGGTGAAGTAAATATTTACTTCACTTTCTGTGGAAGAACGATCCAAGAATTATCATTTTAAGTGCAGCATAAAATATTCATTAACATGCCTTTTTACGTCGCTCGTTCATTCTCTTTAATGCACCGCGGGTTGCCCCTCGTCTTTTAAAAGCATGCCCAACATGCTTTTTTGGAGTGGACTGCTACAATAAATTAAACCGAAACCATTAAAACCCGTCAGTCTGCGGCCCATTCACTCAGCCACTCCTGGCAGACCCGCCTCTGCTCCTCGCTCTGCTCCTCAGTCCTTCGTTGCTTACTTTGCTTCCTCTTCTTCTCCTCCTCCTCCTCTCTTCTCGCCTCCTCGCGTTCCCTCTCTTCAGTCTTTCTGTGCTCCAGAACGGCGTCAACGGTGGCCTCCACTGTCCGCAGTGAGCGCTGCGAGACCCACTTGGGGTCGACCGCCGGGACGAAGGGGTCTGCGGCGGTGACGAGAAGGTGCTGAGGCTGCAGGGGAATGTGGAGGAGGTAGGCGTGCAGCATCATTCGGTACGGAGAGTCATCCGCTCCCAGGCTGTAGGTGAAGTCTCCGACGATGGGGTGTCCGATGGCGCTGCAGTGGACCCTTAACTGGTGGGTCCGACCTGAATAAACGAACAAACGTCACAGCAGTCACCTGAAACAGTTTCCTGATATGCTGGAAGTATGTCAAGGTAAACGTTTTCCATTGCAGTTTTTGGGATTTAATGGGACAGGGCAAAACAAATTTGGGAAGTGAAAGGAACATGAAACAGGATTTTCAAACTTCCTAGCGGTAAATCTAAAATGTTGGTGCGCATTCATATTTACTCCCAGAGTCAATACATGACCACCTTTTGTTGCAATTAACAGCAACACGAGTTCTGCGGTATGGCTCTACCGTTTTTGGACATCGACAGCCCAAATATTTATGCATCCTTCTTTTCAAAATATAGCCATCCGTGTTTTTATCAACTCTGACCATCCTCACAGAGAGTGTTCCTGGGCAATATGGAGCAAAAATAATATCTAAATATTTTTAGGCTGAATGCCAATATAGCATATTTATCTGGATATGTTTTTCTTTTCTGGAATTAACTAGAAAAAGGCGTCTCTGAATCAAAGCTTTATCCCAAATGTCTCACAGGCACATTTTTTTAACAAACAGCTGTAGATAAATATGGGAAATAGGAGAAAAATAGCCTACTGTAATACATAAAAGTATATTTATAATGCGACTTAGACCATCTCGATATAAATGATATAGTCTCATCTTATGTCTCTCATTTTTAATCTCGATATTTTACATTTTTTTATATATATTTCCGAGCCCTAGGTTGTGATTAATTGATTCTCCCCACACACAGCAATTTTCCTTTTAGGCCCAAAAGATACATTTAGGTCTGATCTACTAACACTACTTTGCTTAGTCTACCTCATATAGTCCCAACAAAATATACTAATGTGCTGCAAAGTGGCAAAATGTGGAAAAGTTTAAGAGTTATGATTAGTTTGCAAGGCTTTGTCAATGAAAGGAAAGAAATTGGATCAGGCACTGTACCAGTGAGTGGCTGCAGCAGCACCTTGGTGACCGGGTCTCCGTCATACACCCCGTACTCCAACACTGTCAGCTCAGTCTGGGAAGGCTTTGGGTTCTCACAACCTGTGGAGCAAACATGAGGAAATGCTGCAAACCTTTTCAAACAAGCCGTCTGTTGTTACTATTATATTTAACATCCGGGATCCCTCCCAGTCACAATTAATTATCCAGGTCTAAACACAACAAGCGGATTTCAAACCGACCAACACTCCTGTACCTTCACTTCCTTCAATGCACATCATGTGTGTTTTTCCCTCCATGGAGTTCTTGCCGATGGCGAAGTCCAGAGTTTGTGTCTCCTTTTCCACCCATCCACGAAGCTGGGAAGGAAAAGAAACTAGGTGAGCAAATCCTCGTCATCTGTTCCTATTAAACATTTTAAAGTTGTACGACTTGAACTTTTTTTTAGCGTGACTTGACGCCATTTCCTTAAAAGCAACAAACGGTTAGTGTAGGATTTACAGATGTCCAAATACCTGTGGGAGTTTTGTCAAATGGAAAGGAGCAGAAGACAGAAAGGCTCACAAAGAGATGTGTTAGCAGTTGCACGCCTGTGGTACATCCTGTTTAACGACCATAACTTTCAGGATTGAAAAGCTAAACGGAAAAGAGATTTCAGATCATACAGGAACATTTTACCTGCATAATCGCCTTATTTGTAATTTATGTATTAACTATTATATATCAAGTAATTTTAAATACGATTAAAACTAACAGCCACCTTGGTAGGAGGAGGTGTCGTTATCTTTCATCATGCTGAAGGGATTTTTTGGCAGTAATTTGGCGTTGATACGAAACTAAAAACTAGCCGATCAAAGTTTAATTACCCCGTACATCCCTAACAGGGAGCACTTTGCCTGTTTCTCTCCTGCTTTCTTTCCTAGCTGCTGTGTTAACTGGCTTAGTCAAAGCTAGCGACCTTTGAAAGAGCTAAGATGCTGTTTTTTTTGTTTGTTTTTTTTTTTTTACTTTTTGAAGGAAAGAAGGAAGAAACGAAAGAAGGACTCCCATCTGCATCTAAGTGAAAACTGAAACCTACATTTAGGAATTCAACATACTCTTCTTCTCCACAATGGACCAACAAGGTTTTTGAAATAAGAATATGTTTACAAACTCAAGCTTCTTTTTACAGACTTTTCAAGACTTTGTAGGAACCCTAAAAATTCCGGATTTGCTTTAATTGACCCGTCTTCCAGTCTCTTTAATATTAACATGGCGATTTGCTGCAGTATGCAGCAAATCCTGGTAAATGCTTGCGGTTTTTTTTTCTCCATACCAAAGACAGGTAGGCTTTGGTGACGGTACGGTCCTTAAAGCAGCGGTACGCCCTTCCAGCAGCAGCCTTATTGAGAGCGACACAAAGAGCTCCGCTGGTGGAAAAATCCAACTGGTGACAAAACCTGCTGGGAGAAAAGTACAAATAAATGCATAAATAAATAAATGCACCACTTGAATGAACGCAGGTGCTGACCTGAAGCCATAGTAGGTCCTGGGGTCTGCCAGATGGGGGAAGTGATGCTGCAGCTGCATCTGCACAGTCTGCTTTTCATACCACATCTTGCTGTCTATGCGGATATCCCAGTGCTTGTCCACAATGATGTAGTCGTCGCTCTGGTACAACACACGCAGGCTCTCAATGCTGGCTGGCTCTGAGCTCATCCTGAGCAGCTGTCAGGTGGTCCAGCCCTGCAGGGACTGGGTGGCCGCTTCTGACAAAAAAAGGAGCCAACACACTGAGTCGTAACTATTTTTTTATTTAACAGCTAATATCGGGTGTTTAACTTCTGACTGGATCAACACTAAGCCTTTAGTTTAGTAAACCACCTTTATAATGTAATAAGTAGCTTATGGTGGAGTTGTCTGTTAATCCCAAATGAGTACATCCCTTTCACTGACACCATGAGGATAGAGTGAAGTTAAAATTAGCAAGTTAGCGCTGCCGTTTCACCTCTAAAAGTTTGAACAATTTGTACATAAGCATGTGGAATACGAACATCTTTCCCGACAATAAACTATTTGTTACACGTCTCTACAAGTAATCGTATTTGACTCCTAATGAAGCGAAACGTGAGGAGCGTACCTCCAGAACATGTAAACAGAACCACGACTCACAGATCCCCTTTGCGCATGCGCGCGATCTTCTTCTCTCATGTTTAATAGTCAATTGGGATTATGTCGCCACCCTCAGGTATGGAGCGCTAAAAATGCAGGGGAAAGGTTTATTTGTCCCTTTGTCTTACAAAAACAAACAAACAAATAAATAAATAAAAAGCACTATTACACCCCGAAAATTTAAAAACAACAATTCAAATTGTTGTTTTTAAATTTAAATTTTAAATTCAATTCAAAATACTTTATTTATCCCAAAGCGAAATTAAATGTATGTCATACAGAAGGATGGTAGTACTCTGCCATGTTGTGTTGTGATACCAGATGCACCCTACCCTCAAGATGAAACATACCTTAACATATATATCTATATCTATCTATATCTATATCTATATATCTATCTATCTATCTATCTATCTATCTATCTATCTATCTATCTATCTATCTATCTATCTATCTATCTATCTATCTATACATATATATATATATATATATATATATATATATATATATATATATATATATATATATATATATATATATATATGCACACCCCATGCACCCGCCTCCCACCGTCATTGCATGGAGGAAAAAGATAACAGTAGTCTGAGAGAGGCTGTTAGTAAAAATCGTTAATCCGTGTTTATGCATTTACTCTTTTAAGAAAAAGAGCAGTGTGTTATGAAAGCTCTTTCTTTGTAAAACCCAGAACTGAACAAATAAATCAGCCAGGGTAACAGGCTGAAACCGAAATGAGGCTCTATAACCACAGACGCTGGTCCCCAGTCTGGAGTGATTTTGTGTGGAAATATCCTGGAGCAAATGAAATGTAGGGTAATGGGTTTGCACTACAATCGGTTACTTTCCTTACCAGCATCTGAATCCACTGAAATCAATGGAGGGTTCATGTCTGCAATTTTGTGATTTGCTGTGATTCAATTGCTTTGGCAAACAGTGATTCTGAATAATATATGATGAATCTTTTCCACTATTTCCCTTGGTTTTAATCGATTTTCGTTGGTCATTTCAGCTGAATTCGGTTGCCCGTTCACAAGAAAAAAACTTAATGAATTAACTACATCATTAGCTATGACATTGTTTATTATATTCCAAAAGGAAAAGCTCGTTATTTACCGGTCTGTCTACTTTCCAGCCCCCATCTATGGTCATAAGGTATGTATCATGACTGAAAGAACATGTTCCTGGATGCAAGCGGCCAAAATGACCCGAGAGATAGGGTGAAGAGGTCTGTCACACGGTGAGAGCTAAAAGTAGAGGTGTTGCTTCTCCGCATCAAAAGAAGCCCGTTGAGGTGGGATTGGACATCTGATCAGGATATCACCTGGGCGCTCCCCTTTGGGGGGGCTTCTGAGCGTGACCCACTGGGAGGACACCCCGGGGGGATGGACCACCATCAAACCCACCCGATCTACCCGGTCCATGCTCCGACTCTAACCCCCCACCCCGATCCCAGCCCAGACCCACGGGTCCATCCATCCGGATGGGTGGACCTGTTGAAACATTTCCTTCTACATTTTATGTATTTCAAACATAATTTGTTCTTCTTTTACAAGAATTTTGAAAACCACATTTGGTCTTTGGCCTCCTTGTTTTTTTTTTTTTTTTGCAATTAGTTTGAATCGTTTAGCAGTTTCTGGACTTTATAATTTCAAGCATTTCTTGCAAAGTGTCATATGTCTCGTCATATTTTAATAACATGTTCTGTCTAAAGGGTTCCCCACATTTTTAAATCAGTTGTATTCAGTTGCTTTTGATTCATGCATATGAGTAACTTGAGACCTTTTTCTCTACAGATACTGCCATGGATCACTAAAACCAACAAATAGCATAGCAGAGTGTGTTGTTTCTATACTTGGCCTGGCTATATTAGTTGGCATAAACTCACGCTGTACGTTGTAATTCTCGGTCATTTTAGGGTTCGGTAAATCCTAATTTCCACAGCTGACCTTTTGGTTAACCCTGCCAAATAAATTTGACACGTATCCTCTCAGTAGGTTGTTGCCTGCAGAGAGGATCAACAAAGCTCACGTGATCTCAGTCTTTCTCAAAATGTGAATGACCTCACAAGAGATTAAATACCTGGAGATAATCTGCAGACAGTTGGGACTGTTTGTGCTAAAACCCATATGCGTTTGTTTTTTTACGTAATCTCTCAAGAAAAACATCATTCCAATGTCAAACGATGACCTCACATGGTCCACAGCACATGGCAGACTGTATCTGAATCATCAGTGAATACCAAGCTACCTGTGGGTAATCCTTCCAAGCTTCAGGTATGAATCTGTTCTCCAGTTAAGATGATTAACAATTATTACATAAGCCATATTTCATAACACAGTTTGGTTCTCTTTATGTTTGCGTGTGCACCCGTGGCACAGCAGAAACAAAGAGATGCATGTGACTCAGCAGGCCTACGTCATTACAGAAAATCACAAAAGAGTCAGTCGAATGACAGACAAAGAAGAGAAGAGATGACAGGCCCTATCAGAGGATGGATGCATCCATGCTGATCTAATCCACTTCTGGAGGACATGGTTTTCCACCCAAATCATGAATGGGATATTTGAGTTCTGCAAATTTCAATCTTAAACTGAAACTTTTCTTGAAAGATTTTTCTATTTATTTATTTTTTTTTATCTGAAGAAAGGCCTGGATACTGTTGATGTTGCTGGCTCTTTGTTTGCTAAACCAACACACCTCACATCTGCTTCTCTCTTTGGAATCGTCAACGCCTTAAGGGGACTTGCTGGATTACATGTTTCTGTCGCAACTTTGCGAACCAAGTTATGCCTCTTTAACCTGACGTGAACCACGGTCCATCATGCCTGAGTCATTCCTGCAGGCTCGCTGCGATGAGACCATCATGACAACGGACTGGGGCCTCCCTCTGCTGCTGGCGCTGCTGCTGTTGGCGCTCCTCTACTCCTTCCTGTACCTCCCCGCCACGGCCCAGCGAGCCCTGCTGGAGCAGGCTCTCAGCAGCAACAACACCACCACCGCTGCAACTCCCAGATGAGCAGGAATGATGGACAGGGACACGTTGTTTGTTGGAGGACAAACAGAGGCTTCTTTTGTTGTCGTGCTATCAGTCCCCTGGATCAAGGTTGTTTCTGGACAGATTTGTTTTGTAAGATTGCCGTTTCTCATTTTGCTTTCATGTAACGGGAATGTAAACCCCGCCGTTGTAACTTTTTCTGAACTGAAATGGAAAAGAGAAGAAGAAGGAGATTTGAACCTAAAGTTTCTTTTTTTTGTAGTTCTTGTGAGAAGCAGAAATAGTTCACCTTCTGATATAATGGGGGGAAAAAACAATATGAGATTTGTTCAATTTTATCTGTGTGTGTGTAATTAGAAAATCTTTTACTTCTGGTCATACAATCTGAAATGAAATGACCCAATGAAATGTATCTCAACATCCATTGAGGACACAAAATATTAATCATCGAATAAAATCTTTTTTGAATGTAGGGTCTATAAAAAGGCTCAATCTAAACTTTGAAATCCAGTGTGTATCATTCTGGTTAAAGTTGTACTTATTCTGTAAGGAACGTTCAATTTTCTGGTCCTGCCTCAAGACAGAGCATGTCCCACCAGAGAATGCTCAGGACCCGGTCAATTCACATCTTCACCAATTCATGACCCCTTTTTGTAACTGCGTCCTTCCGTTTTATGAAACCAGACTCAGTCAAACATTTCACTAAATCAGTTGAATAAATTATTCGGTTCTCAAAACAGGCATGAAATAAACCCAAGGTGGGTACGAAATCGACACAAAGTCTGTATCCAATGCAATCCAACTTTATTCATAAAGCACTCAATACAAACACAGAGGCCATAATGTTGCACATATAAAACAAAATACATGTTACATCAATAGAACGGCATCCTGTGGCAGACTTCTCTTTTTTTGCGCTTCAACATGAAAAATTGATAAAACGGTAAAAGGTTGAAATGAAAGAAAAATATTTATTTCATTTGGATCTTTTTTAAACCTTATTAATTATTATTATTGGGTAAATAAAGGCAACGTTTTATTAAATAAAAAGGCAGCAGGCCTATTTCAATCCATGACCCTGTGTGATCAGTGAGGAGGCTTTCATTGTTTCACATGTAAACAGAAGATCAAAGCCTCTCCTTGCTTTGGGTACATTTTGCTGCTTCCAATCTTTTTGCATAACATGAAACAGAGGATCCCCATCAGACAGCATAAAATGTAAATTTTTCTAAAGAAACACAAAAAATATATATATGAACGACGTGGCAGCATCGGACCAGAAAATATGTGCTTCCTTTAATCTTTGCTTCCAGTGGATCCATTGTAAACTCACTGCACACTGTAGCATTACTTAAACGACACATATGAGAAAATGTGTGGTATGTCCTACAGGAAAAGCAAAAGTTTTTATTTTGGTGCCACAGGTTAACTGTGCGTGAACAAAAGAGGACTGAAGTCTTTAAATGCGTCAACAATGTCCTTAAGTGTTTCAGCTTATGCCTGGGCGCATCAAGTTGCTGCAGCTTTTGGTTTTTATTCAATTACAATTCCCCCTTAACAGGTTTCCTATTTTTATGATATTTTTCTTCCCATTAATCTAATGTATTTTTTTGTATGTCCATGTATGCTATTTGCTCCTCCACAGTATTTTTTAATTGACCCTTTTTGTCCCTCTCTTCATCATGTGTTCATTTGTTGATTTCACAAGGAGAATAAAAAAGGAAAAGAAACAAAGCTGGTTGACTTTTTATGCTGATGTGCTCAAATTACTAGATAACTAGACATCTGAATAAGTAGAGGTCTTTAAGGTAGGCTATGTGGTGCAACAAATTAAATATCCAGTATTATATAAAGTCACGTCTTGACTATCTGAGATCATTAAGCCAAAGTATCATTTCACACACATAAATGTGTGTGTATGTGTATGATAGATAGATAGATAGATAGATAGATAGATAGATAGATAGATAGATAGATAGATAGATAGATAGATAGATAGATAGATAGATAGATAGATAGATAGATAGATAGATAGATAGATAGATAGATAGATAGATAGATAGATAGATAGATAGATAGATAGATAGATAGATAGATACTATTCTGGGCTTTTCTCAAAGTAGGCTGACAGGAAACAGACAGGGTTTGAGAGAGGGGGGATTACATGCGGTAAAGGACCTCAGAATCAAACGCTGGTCAGTCGCGTTGAGAACTAATGCCTCCATAAATGGGTTGTGCTCACTACCCCTGCACCATCGGAGCATGCACCCGACAAACCATCATTTTAGATGTAAAAATGTTCTATTTAAATGTTTTATGTTCAAAAGGGCAGACCCAAGTTGGCCGTACATGTCTCCACTACAGCACGTTATCATGAATAAATGTAAGCAATTTCCAGCAAAGCCATTCTTAACTACTTAGCTGTTGACATTGGTTTAATAAAATGTAAATGAATGTAAAAATCCCTTTTATTTTATTTTGGAGACAGTATTTAAGCGTGACAGGGTGCAGCGTCAAATACTTGATAAACTGAAGACTGGCGTATTATGCTCAGGGCTGTATAGAGAACGAGCTCTGCAGCAAATATTGTGACGTTATTGTTGAGAAAAAAATGTAATAGAGAAAACTGAACAGCTTGAAAAATATGACCCACATAGAAAAAAAGGATTGATGCAGCACTTGCAGACTACATTCAACTTTCCTGCATGTGTAGAGACTGCTACACAATGTATCTAAGGGTTAAATAAGTGGATTTTACGTTATGTGTAATGTGTTCATAAATTATGACCATGTCATTATACCCCCTCTCTACTTGTTTCATCAGGATCAACATTTAAATATCAAGTCTCCACTATTTTTTCTCTACATTTAGTGTGTTTGTTTGCAGAGATTAAGAAATATCTGTAAATACTTTTTTTAATTTAATATTGTCAACTTTTATGATAACGTAATATTTGTGGACTCGACCCTTCAATAAGCCAGCCAGGAAACCCACATCCTCTCAGTTGATTTTGCAAATTAAACATGTAGGGTTCCCTGCCGTGTTGTACAAAATATGGATCTGAGTTTTATCCTGATATCTGTTACTTAGATTTGCCCCATTGGTTTCCTTCTTTTCATGTTGAGATTTCAGAAACGTGGCAACTTGTTTTCAGCCTTATACCTTGACTTGGTATGTACATTTCCAGGCCATGTAGACTAAGACTCTGGGGTGTCGAACAAAGTAAATGGTGGGGTTGAAGTTGGGGGTGCTGGTGGTGAAGGTGGTCTGTCCTATCATCCAGGTAGGCTACACATCAAAGTTTTCAACCATTTAAATGTATACTGTATGCCAAAATATCTTGAGTTTACCACAAGTGCAAATTGGTAGAACAGCAGTGAGTTTTGTTTTTTGAGTGATTGTGCATGCGCTGTAAGTCCATCGGAAGTCTACATTTTTTTTCTAGTTTATGCTCCAGTTTTATCAAGACAAGCATGTAAAAATGGAAAAAAAATAGACTGCAACTGAGCCTCAGTAGTTGGACCCCCAATGATCCATCCATGGACGACTGTGAGTCAATGGGCGGCGTTGTTGTCCTGCAATTGAAAGGTTGCGGGTTTGATTCTGTTTTCCCCCTGTCACATGTTGATGTTCCTTGGGGTTAAGTGTGCAGGCAAGAATCTTAACTTCAACAGCAATCATGTTTTAGAAAAATTTATTTCACCAAAGGATAATTAGAGGTCCCTGTGATAGACTGGCGACCTGTCCAGGGTGTACCCCGCCTCTCGCCCATTGACAGCTGAGATAGGCACCAGCACCCCTCGCGACCCCACAAGAGCTAGACGTGTTGTATAATGGATGGATGGATGGATGGATGGATGGATGGATAGTTAGAGGTTGATTTTCAATTAAAGTGGACATTTTATGATTTTTAGTTCTTCATTTTCACATTTAAATCATTCACTTGTGCTCTGCATAAAGTGGAAGTGGAATGCTTTAGTCTGAATTCCTCATTATTGTTCCATTCCACTCCGTTTGGCCATTTTTGTAGTATTCTGGAGGGCGGTGTGAATGAATTGTGTGGGTTCATACACCCAACAACCAAACATTTTCTCTTATCCACTTGTAGCTCTGGTATCTTTCAGCTTGGACAATGTAGTCATGGCAATAAATAAATAAAATGAGGGATTCGCTAAACTGGTTAGCCTGAAGTCCATGACTCAGCTCTGCAGTAAATGCTGTGACATTATTGTTCATAAAACGTAATAAAGAATAGAGAAAAATGAACTGCTTGAAAAATGTGTCCATAACAGAATTTAAGGTTATTTATGCAGCACATGGTTAGACGACAGTAAACCTTTCTGCACTTGTAGAGAATCAAAGCACACAACAAAATGTATTTAAGGGCTAAATATATGGATTTTGCATGGTATGTCTCCTTTAAATGTCTTTATAAATTATGACCATGTCATTGTACCCCTTCTTCACTTGGTTCAACAGCAGAACCTTTTCAAAGAAGACATCTTAGCGGCTTTTTGAAATTACCTTTATTAAACAATACATCATACTAGAATTTGACAGCAATATTTGAAGATGCAGCACTTTGCTGTTAACTGCAGGAGGCAAGAAATACAGAGTTTCCAGGTTTCTGTGCCTTTCGGCCTAATCTTGTCCCCACAACAGTGTACCTGTCCCATGTAGCAGGTGCTGACATCACAATAAATGTTCCGAAGGTTTTTCACAATTTTTGGGTGACAATAAGTTGTTTAGGAGAATTATTTAAAAAAAAAAAGGAATCTCGCTAAATCATGCAAAACCCAACAAGCCAACATTTACAGTTAGTCTTTGACCACAACAGTTCACTCAAATGGAGCTTCATTAATCAGCAAGTTCAAATATGTCCACCTACAATGACAACAGCATACTCAAACACAGCACGGTAGAGTTATTTAGCATTTTCTGAGACATCAATGGATCCCTCTGGAATACTCTGGACTCCAAACATCTCATAGCCTCAAAGCAAAGCTTTATTTACATCTCACGCCCATGAAATCTACCGGAGAAAGAGGATTTGGTTCATATTTTTTTGCCTGTGTAAATAGCATCAAAGGACCTACATGCATCTCTTTCTACAGTATACACAGTTCAGGTACGGGTTTTCACTCGTGTGCTCTTTAAAAACAGTGCCAGAAAAAGGAAACACATTGAAATGAAAACAACTCAAAGATCATTTCATAAAGAAAGTATTCATCTTCTCAATCTGCGGTAAGAAGACCAAACATTAGAAACAGCAGTTAAAAGGCATATATCATCATTTATACAACTTTTCTTTCGTCTACTGTGTTCAGACTCGTAGCTCGTAGCTAATTATATTCCTTTGCACGGCTGAACTGGAGAAATGTGTGAATGGAACAACGCGAGCACAAGGCAGCCAAGAACACAGCCGGAAATTGTTAAAGGATTAGAACAATGTGTCTGGGACGCCAACCGCTGCCATCATTTAAAAACACAGTCTCCTCCTAAAATAAGAGCAGCGACGGGGAAAGACTCCAGCTCAAATTCATTTCAGAAACTGAAGATCTACAGGGCAATTTATCAGGGAAGGAGGAGGAGGTCGGGAGACACTGTTGTCTGGTTGCAAGCACCTTTGAGACTTACCAAACCGGACCCCTATGGAGGGATTTAAAAGCACTCTGTCACAAGCTGAGTTTGCCTGAAATTCAACACAGTGGTTAAGGACTTCTTGTGACAAAAACTCAAATTGGAAACATAAAAGTTTTGCAGCATGCAGATGTAAGTTTTGCTTTTCTTGTGGCTTGCACTGTCACTTTGACACGCACAGTCCTTTGTCACAAACAACAAGCGTGTCACAAAACAATGTACTTTGTGTCACTGAGCCATGCAGTTATAGGGAGAGTCTCATTGTTCTCCACAAAATGAGTTTGTTACTCATGAGGGTTTGTTTGCACTACAGTAATGTAGTAATGTCGAAAAACACACTATGAATCCATCTGCAATTAGTTCAGTTTCAACAAAAAGCTGTTTAGACCTAAAAAAAATATCCTCAAGCAAAGGCTTCACATCTGGTGGATGAAAGGGAAGTTAAAATACTGAAATAATCAGATTGCAGCTGCTGTAAAAAACGCTGTACTTAATGAGTGACGAAGAAGCTATTTCTTGTTGTGAACATACAGATGGATTGCTGAAGAGAATGGTCCTTTGCTTAAGGTAACCTGCTAATATCAGAAGAGATTTTACACTGACAGATGAAACATAAAATGTAAAAATCATGGTAACATAACATTTTCGGATACAAACAACACCTGCGATTGCCTCAACGGTCTGGCTGCTGACTCCCTGCTAGGGCTGTCTGTTGTTACCCTGGCATGAAATGTGTCCTCTTTTCTATTATAAAGGATGATTTTAAGATTATTTACTTTGAAAAACCGTTGGAAGGCCAGTTGAGGTCGATTAAAAATGTACAAATTTTAAGGTTTTCTGGTTGTAACATATGATGATATTTGCCCTTTAAAAAGCAAATCAGCATTTTGGTTAGAGTAAAATAACCCAACCACATTTTACTCCTATTCTCAAGACAACAAAAGTTTAGAACCCAGAGGTGGGAAAGTTATAAAACTACAAGTGAAAAGTCACTAAACCGCATTAAACCACAGCTGACTCTGCTCTGGTGTTAATGGCAGCATACGTGTGGGATGGTAAACCTGCAGTCCAGCTGAAGTCCAGCGTTAGATGACACGGGGAGTTGGAAATAGTCTCATACCTGCATTTGTAGGATAGGAGCAGAAGCCATGAGGTTCTGTAATGCTTGGTACATGGACTATGAAAACCTTCTGATACTTCTGATCCTTCCCATATTCTGCAACATTACAACCACAAACCTCCATGTACTTTATTGCGGTTTTATCAGGGTCACTCAAGGTTGAACATTAATCCCTTAAGTCTGGTCCGAATTCCATTATATGCTTTAGTAGTCCAGCAAAAGCTTGGTGAAATTGTTATTTTGGAAACAAACGACCGAATGTTCTGTCACCGCTGCCATTCTCTCCAGTCTTTTTGCTGTTGTCTGACTTTTCCGTTTGCATTCAAAGGTTTGAGTGACATTTGTGCCAGCACTTCTGAGCTGTCAGAGGTGTGACTTTGATTGACAGAAATAATGTATTTATCTGATTGGTTGAAGAATGACACAAAAAGCTCTGACTGGCCATGGGCACGGAGACCTGCGGCCATAGCAGAGTTTCTTTGAGACTGGAATATTGTAATCTAATCTTCACCCATTGGTTTTTAATTTTCATTTGCACAGTACTTTGTGATTTTGAGTCTTGAAAGATGTGCAGTAAATCCCTTTTTAATTCTTTTTTTTTTAACAGTATTATATCCAAATTAGACCACTTCTTCTAGGTGCTTAACTTTTGTTGTCGGTGCTTCAGAACTTCTGCAGCACATTGATCAAAAGAGATTACTTTTAAGTGTGCTACAGAAGTAAACTTTTACTTGAGTTTTGACCTATTTATTTTCTTAAAAAGATCCGGACATCATTATTTTACATCACAGGAAAAACATTAAGTCAAACAAAATAATAAAAAGTTTTGTCTTCTGAGCTTGACCCTTAACACACCAATTAAACCCTATTGAAAAGACACTATGTACACTAGTTAAAAGACAGGAACAAAATGTGATCACATAACGTATCACTGTACTCTTTTTCTTTGCTGTGGGAGAATGCATCTAAATTGGAAACGGGTCAACGACTCACAAAGCGATCACCAGTTGTAAGGAGCACTTATTTTCCTGCATTCATTTTGTGCACTCGTTGGGGTTTGGCGCCTGGGATACTGGCATTTTTCGATGTGTAAATTTTACTGAATAGAAAAATTACGTGAAATTATATGTTTAGAGTACGGCCTCTTCTGCATTCTAACAAAACATAAAACCATCCTGTCTCCATGAGCTGTGACCCAGCATCTGAAGCTAGGTTTTCAGGACGCTCATTATAGTCCAGAGCTCCTCCTTGCTGTCTGAGAGGATTTATTTAGGTCATCGCTCCTATTTTAAACAGCGTGTTAGCCTTTCTGCCAGTGTTTTGCACATTCTTTCTTGAAAATATTTTTTTTTTCTGTAAATCATATGGAATAGATCTTGCAGGTCTGCCGCAGTATTCATAGTTTTACGCCATTCCACCGTAAATATCCTTCTGCCGTGTTTCAATTCTGTGCTTAAAACTGACCAAACTGTGATAGGCCACATGACAATGTAAGGCAGAAGGGAGCAAAACTCTGGTAACAAAAGGAATAGACAACATTAGGATTGATGCACATAACCCAGAAAAGAGAACTGTAAACAGAGGATCCTGTCTCGTTGAGCGCAGTTATAGCGAGGACGAAGGTGACAGGAGTGGTGGGATCAGAAAAAAGGGCAGCAATGGAAGAAGGGGAAAGAATTCGCCATCAGTTTCCTCACACTCCCTGTTAATTTCCATCCTTGCTGATGTTGAGGATCCATTCCCAAGATAGGTAGACGTTCTTGTCGTCATCGGTGAAGCAGGATTTGACGACATGTTGGCCTCGGGAAATCATGCCCTGAGGCACCTCTTCAGCTGGACACAGGAACTCCTGCTCCTCTGGGCGTGGCCCGTAGCTTCCCATCATGCACACGACTGTGTTCTCTGCGGGGCAAACACAAAATGTATATTAACTATCAAGGTAAAGAGTAAAAGATTAATAATAATCTAAATTCATTGGCTGTATCGCCGAACCAAACTGAACCTACTTCTTACTCCTTTCTTGTAAGTCACTTGACGGTACTTCAAGCCAGACACAATATCTCTGTTCACCTGCAAAAAAACAGGTTTATATGTTCTTTGTTAGTAAAACATCCTTGTTATTTCTTTCTTTTTTGACATAGATTTTCTCCCACTGCAAACTGGCACCAAAGAAAGGTTTTGTACAATTCAGAACATCCAGTTTGTCAAAGGCTATGTCTGCATTTGTCCAGCAGGGGTCCCCACAGCACAGTTTTTCTTTGAGCAGCTTTTAAGCGATTGCCTGGTACTGCCACAATGCTCCCAGCACACACGCATAAACCATGGTTTATATCTTTACAGCCAAAGTCTTTTCTCTTTTGACGTAATTGCTACTTAAGAGGATTTCTGTGGAGAGTTTCAAAGCAGAGACCTCCACTGGAGAAAGAGAAAAACAACTTACAGCTGTAACTGCAGTGAAAAAGGGATTCTGCAAACGTACAGCACACTTTTCAGATTTTTATTTTGAAACCCTTGCAAGCTTTTCCTTCAACTTTACAATTTACTTGGTTTGCATCAGTTCATCACACAAAACCCCATACATTAAGTTTGTGGGTGTAATGTGACACATTTTAAAAACAGGGAACGAGGAGACATTTATACTTCTGCAAGGCATCGAAAATAAAAAGGGGAAGATTTTTACCACTGTTATATATATATATATATATATATATATATAAAAGAAAACAAAAGAAAAACTATATCAAGATGTTAGAACTGGTTAAGTTAAAGTCCAGTCAATCCTGACCTTACTGCAATCTGACCAGAACAGAGCTCTGTGTACAACAGACAGCAGGCAGACAACAAACATCAATAAAATCAATAAATTATCAGTAATTTGTTGATATTTGTTACATCGTATCACAATGAATGTAGCAGTGGAGAGAGGTACTGTAGGGATGCTCGTTGAATTTGAATACCGCTTCAGCGATACAGCCGAAACCAGAGATTGAAAAAGCACGCCACCTTTTCTTTCTCACCATCTGACAGTAACATAAAACGTTTTCTGATTTGGGATTAACATAATTAGTTCCAACAGCTAAATACCAGAATAAAGGATTTTTTTCTTTTTTTTTTGGAAAATTAGTAGTTTACATCTATTCTCTCCATATTAGGCAGAATTGCCCCATAAATTGTATAAATAGGGTCAAGCGCTAAGTGTATCCTCCCACATATCTTGGCCCGTTCCTCCTGACAAAACCAGTGCAACAGAGTCAGGATTGTAGGTCACCTTGCTCCCAGACACCTTTTCAGCTTTTATCACTAGTTTTACATCCGACTTAGATCAAGGCGTTGGGACGGTCAATTCAAAACCTTGATTTTGTTGTACTTAAGTCACTTGATAACTGCTTAGTTTCACTGCCTATTTAAAAGACTCCCTTTTGTCTGAGTTATAACTTTTCAGCTGATGTCTTGAGATGTTACTTCCATATTTCCTCATATTGGTCTTTCCTCACACGCCACAGGTTTCATGAAGTGAAAATCATTGAACTGGCCTATTTTATTTTTAGTCAACTGTGAAAAATGAAAAATCTAAATCTGTAACAATGCAAAACTGGGATGACATTAATGGCCACAGTGAGTGTATGTAGGCTTTATGCTTGCACAGTACATACAGAGACTAGAAAATAGGCTTTAACCTTTGCCATGTTAGGAAACAAAATGGTAAATTTACGATTGTGGGAATAAAAGGAGACATTTCAGAAGTGTATTTGTTAAAGAAGTTTGTCGGCTCCCTTTAAAGTTTTGTTATCGCAAGACCCAAAACTAATTCTGGATCAGAAGTGGATCAAAATACAAATTAGGACACTTCAAGTAGAATGCAAGATGCCGCACATTAAAACAGGAACTACAGGAGGAGACATTACATTTCAGGTAATTTACAGACAAAGATCAGTGGCGGCTGGTGCTAAAAAAACTGAGGGGGGCGCACACAAACAAACAAATGAAAAACAAACAAAGCAAATCTTAAAAAATAGCACTATTTGAACATGAATTTTGCCCTCCTTTCCTTCTGCCCAGCAAATTTCTCAATTATATTCTTAATTGTTAAAGTCAGTCATCTCTGTGACTAGTCTTTTCTCCATTGACAACATGGCCAATGCATTCAGCCTGTCCTGAGTCATTGAGTTTCTCAGAAAAGTCTTGATTCCTTTTCAGAGTTGAAAAGCACCTTTCAGCTTCTGCCGTGGTCATGGGTGTGGTGATGAGGATCTTCAAGAGCGTGACAGTTTCTGAAAAGACTTCTTCTAGATTGTTTTCCTGATTTTAATAACATTTGCTGCCATTTTTTAAGGCTGTGTTATGAAATGTGTTACAGCATTTTTGTGGGACAAGATTATACAAAATTCAGTAACCAAATGTTTTATTCCCCATTACCCATAAACTTCAGTACAACTTAAATAATAAAATATCTTGCTGACAAACATTATATCAACATACCTACACAGCATAGACACAACTAAAGGTATTTCTAACTACAAAGCACATCTTCCTAATATATTAAATAACATTACAATAAACCAGTGTAACAGTGATTTTCCACAACAACTCACCTCTGCAGCAATCCTTTCATGGTCTTCTACACTGAGTGTCCAACGCTTCTTCACTGGCTGACTACTAGCTACACTGCTTTGTCCAACCATGGAGTGGAGAGATCACTTGCCTGCTGCTGAATTTGTAAATTAAGACGATCCGGTCCAAGCTCCTTTATCCTGTTTTTTTTCTTCAAGTGAACGCTTTGTAAAAGCATTTTTTTGTAAAGACAAAACAGAATTTTCTCTCATTTTAAAACTACTCAACTTTGCAAGCATAACCGTGAATCAACCTAACGAACTGCAGCTGAGCTGAGTCGAATCGGGGATTGTCCAATCACACAATGTTTTTAAAAAAATTAGCCAGTACTGACACTCTACCAGTAATGACGCAACAGAATATGTGCGTCCGGGACGCAGAGCAGTGCGCCCCTATGCAAAAGCCTAGCCTCGTGAGACCATCCTGATCTCGCGAGATTTCAAGGTTTCACTCGCAGATCAGTCTGGCTACTCTCCGTTGAAGAAAATTTGGAGCCGTTCACCAAACGAACGTCCAATCAGCGTTGGCTTTGAGGCGGGTTGAGGTGTGACGCAACGGGAAGCGCGTCAGTTCAGTCTAAAGAACATGGCGGCTTCAGCCGATGAAACTAGCGTTAGCGTGGCTATCGAGCAAGTTTTATCGGAATTACAGAGTATTTATTTGCTGAGCTAACGAGCCTTTACCTGCAGCAGCAAGAGTAGCTTGGCTTGTGGTTGTGTTTTTGTCGTCGCTCGTAACAGAGTGACGACGAATCTGATTGGTTCATTTGGCCCGTCTATCACCAACATAGGCCAATCAGCTAACCAGTATTTTCGGCCCTTCCCAAAGTTACTTCAACGGAAGGTTTCCAGATGGATATGCGGAGCAAATCTATCTGGCGGAGTCAGGTAAGCAAAAGCCTAGATAACCAATTAAAAGTCAGCCTCAGATCACGTGCTTGCCAAAGTTGACGCGGCTACATTCACTCCCATTAGACCGGCGCCCTGCACATAGGAAGTGTGCACAATGTGAGCAATTAAATAGAATTATGTATTTACTATTTTAATAAATTCTAACATGTCTATTGGACACAGTATGAATAAATACATTTCTAAGTACTTTGCAGTTCAGAAATCATTTATTATCTAAACGATTTAAAGGGGGCGGCGCCCGAGCGCCCCCTACTGGCCAGCCGCCACTGACGAAGATTAATGCAACTCAACCAAAATAAAAATCCTATTTCATACTGTGATATTGTGTATTTAAATCTTTATATCACCAATTACAAACTCTTGATGTCCTCTTTTTATTTCATCTGTACACAGACACATCTGAAAATGTCTCCGTTTTCATCCCTAGAAATTTTTACACCAATTCATGAATCCGTCTGACCTTGAAGTAAACCTTCAGCCTGTATTTGGCTCCTTCCTGTAAGGTGAAGCTGGTCTCCTTCAGAGCGCTCAGGTCCCCTGCACACAGACCCAGCACAGATTACAGCCAACATACAGCATTGTGAAATACAAGATGACACTTCATGCAAACTACTTTTTTTAATGGATTTTTCCTCATCTCTTTTTAACAAAATCTAAAAAAAAAAAAAAAAAAAACTAAAACATGCAAGTAAGTGATTCCTTTTCCATTCATCCTGTGGCTGACAGATTTCAGTCGAGCTTTCTCTGTGTGCGGGCAGGTTTAATAAGTTTATACCGACGCTGTAAAAAAAAAGCATGATGGACCACTGAAAAAAAACACACACACACCACAATCAGAAATGCATCCACCATCTAATCACTTTATATCTCAATTTAAAGCCAGCCATGGGTCCGGAGTGCTTCCTAATGGACAGAGACAAAGGAAAGAGAGGAGGAAGAGATAAAGGAGAGATAAAGAAATGAAGGGATAGAAGAAGAGCAGGGATGTGATGAGAGGAAGAAGAAAGAGAGGGTGGATGATGGCAACTCTCTAGGAACTGCACCATACGGGATGACTGTGGTCTCCACATCCAAAGCATGAATATACATCTTATTTTTACGTACATTTAGACTCTCATTGAACAGGCGTGGCCCAAAGTGGTTAGCAGTTGCTTAAATGTCGTGTTTCATGAACTTTGCAGCTTCAGCCTTTATGGGGACAGTTTAGGATTACTTTATTCTGCTGGTTAATCAGATGTAGATTAAATAATTTGCGGAATTAGCCACAAAAATAACAAAGCTTGTCTTCACTGTCTTTCAGCCAGTAACAAAATGACTGGTCAAGTTCATTTTAATGTAAACGATCATAAGTGCAAGTAAAGCTGTAAAGGAGTCCATCAGAAATCACTCTATCAATCTAATTGGCAGACTTCCTGATGATCTGGACTTTAATCGCTTCACCATCTCTGCTGCAGCTTCATTTAGTTTCACCCGTACCCCTCTGAGAACCACAAACCTGGATCTAACTCCCCCCTCCCTCATTTTCTGATTCATCTCATCCAGTCTCTTTAGCCTCAGGAGACAGACAACGTTGGTAACGTTGGATGGGGGAAAATAGGTCAGTCGGGGAAGCCGTCTACCTGCTTTCCTTAAGACTGCACCCATACACCGTCTACTTAATATTCTCTGGTGCAGACGCCGAATAAAGATGGCTTTTGCATTTGAAACCAATGCTTTACAAAATATGCATAGATGGCAAAAAAAGAAAGAAGAAGCCAGAACTACACAAGGAAGAAAATCCTCATCTTTTTTAAACCAAGTTAAATACCAAAGGCATTCTGATTTCATTTAGTATAAAACATGATGCAGAATTTCAAAAAATTAGTCTCCAGCATGGGAAAAAGAACATTTTGAAGGCCACAAAATAAAATAAAAAAAACAACGAAGATCAAGATCAAGGTCCGCATTGAATATTTTCTTAACATCAGCAAAAAACAGTTTGCCACACAAAGCCCGCAGATGAGACAGCTAAGAATTCAAAGAACAGCCGAGTGTTTGCAGCATGAACCCAGGCTATCCATCAAGCGGCAGGCTTTTCAGTCAGGGCAGAGAGCAGACATCCCAACTGACACCACCTCGGGCCATCCAGCATCCATGAATAAAATTACTACCTGCATACTCCAAAACCAAAGTATTTACAAATTTTTGCAGCTAAATCTGTGCTCTTTCATTCGAATGAACGCATCTGATCCAAAAACACGCTGTAAATCAGACATGTATAGTACATCAGTTGGACAGACAGGCCTAAGTGAGCCCAGACTTAAAAGTGACACTTAGAATTACAATCTAAATGAATTATTAAAAAAAATTCTAACATCATATAAAAAAAAAAAACAAAGTTGCATTTTTTTGACCTGATGAACAGGAAAACTGACATTTTTCTGCTCGGTGTCAAGAGCGTCGGGATGCATCGATGTGCATCAATTTGCTCACTCAGCAAAACGGTCCCCGCAGCACAAGAACCCAACAAAGTCACTGTTAGATCCCAGGGGACCGCAACGCTAAAGCACAGTCAAGGATACCGACTCAAACAGTGCAGCAGGCCCAGCTGTTTGATAATCTGAGAAATTTCAACGCGACAGAGAAGCAGAAGCCAGAGGAAATCTAGAATGAGGCAAATACTTTTTCACACTACTGTGATACGCGAAGAGGGCACACTCTTGGACAGGATAATGGTCCTAAACGCACCTCAAAATCCCTTTAACCTCAGGTTTACAAAGTGGCCCTCCATGATTTAATGAATTTAAATTGGTCCAGCACCTCTCCGCCTCGTCTGTGTCTGTAAAGCAACAGCAACATCGTCCACAATGCCACCTGAGCTGTCTGCTCTGATAAGATCTCTAATGCATTCAGACTCCAATGGAAAGTCTGTTCCATACGAAATCCAGCACCGTCTGACTGCTCACACCTCTGATGTACAACTACGCTGCAGCGCGTGTAAACAAGTACGCGCTCGTCCAATTAACCGTCAATGCAACACTGAGCAAAGTATGTGTTTAATTAGAGCGGAGACGACACCATATCGATGCGACACGTAGCCGGCATGGTGTTTTAACGTGCTGTTTGGTCGAAGCTCGCCTGGCTCGGCTGACCTGAACCTGGCCGGCTGAGGAGCGCGTCTCGCATTTTCCCTACCGAGACATTTCCCTCAGATCTGAGGTAGCCTGCACCATTAAACAGGGGCCTCGCCATCCATCACACTGCTCCATGAAACAAAGGCAGTGATTCACTCATTGCTTGCCTAATCATGCTTCCTGACATACGGATATTTGCCTTGCATGAGAAAACAGTCAACGGATCCTTCCTGACTGCTGAGAGGACAGCCCGGCAGGCTGTCGTTCTGATAACACGGTCGTTCAGAGACTGCAGACATGCAATCATTACGTACCTGAGAGCTGCTCTCTTAGCTCTCCTTCTTCTCCTTTATCCTGCCTTAGCTTGATGTGTTTAGCTTTGATCTGGCACATATCACTACCCAGAAAATCACCTGAGTGGTTAAAGATGATGCAATAAATAATGCATTCAAAATGGAAGAGAGGCTCTGTCTGTAAATTGTGCATTGCTCACAATATGTAGTAGAATTTGTAGTGTGCATGATTAAAGTGATAAAGGTTGTTTGTTTTAATGCTCGTTTAACAGCTGAATATCTCAGGGTGAAAGTGGCAAAACAATTTTTATTTGGATTGATCAGAAAAAGAGGTCACGTCTCCTGCTATGCCACCTATAAAAGAATTTGGTATGTTGTGCTGGGTCAATCTTCATTAGTACAGATAGAGCTTCTGCATAACTCAGCATGAGATTAAGTGACATTATGATCAAGTCATTGGTGCATCATTTGAGAAGCGTTTGTGAACTTTTCACAAAAGCTCTGCCTTGTTACCTGTTCACCAAATACTGAAGGGATCTGCTCCATCTTGAACATATCAACTCAAAGAGAAGAATTTCTCAGTCCTGCTTTTAAACCCATTGGATTATTTTATTTCTTTGCTTAACACCAAACAAAATAATTTAAATAAAGTCACTTCATGACTTATTGGGTCAACAATTACAGATTTTAAAGCTTTTCAAATGTTGCATTCACAGTCTGCAGGGAAATGTGTGTTAGTGTACCAAACACAGGGCTGTATTTTGCAATGACGGCTCCCTCAGCTCTCATAAGACTGATGATCCCAATGATCCAGGCAGACTAGAAAAATCTCATCTGAAACTACAGCCTCTCTGCTGGCGATTACTCAAATGATTTTTCCATCCACCTGCCACATCCTCTATCTGACCTAATTGAGGTCTTGGGGCTGTAGAAAAGTCTGGCCCGAACTGTGTGCTCTCTCCATATGGTACAGATTTTCCATCACGTATCGAAACATGCTGTAGCCTATCGCTCCGCGCTTTGGATGGTGGAGAAAAAATAAAATAAAAATCTCAGCGTTTTGTATTGCCTAGCAACCGGCTGACCTTTCCCGACGGCAGCCGGGTGTTCTAAATGTACATGTGAGGCTCTGACTGCGAAATCTCTGAGGAAATGCAGGCTGATTTCAACAGTTTGTATTCTGGAAGAAATGACCCCCAAACAACCTTTTGCTAACTTGGGTACAGACACCAACTGTGCTCAGATGCTAATTACAGAATTCCTCAACTTTGTTGACGACAGGAAGTGAAACATGGAGACACGTTTGGCTTCCCTGCCAGGCGCTGTCCGGGCGGAAAATGTCACTGCTGTCCTCTGAGCAAACATTTAGCTCTCCCAGTCACATAAATACTGCCACGCAAACGTATTTATGGTAATTGAACATTTTTGTGACATCACAGGGTGGTGGTTCGGGCTATATCAGTGAGCCACAGCAATCAGACCCAAGGAGCTGGAGATGAGGAGGAATGGGTACCTGTGAGGTCCATGGCGAGCGGTTCAGGAGCATCGTCACACAACAGGATCAGTCTGGTCACTCGGACGTTTGGCTCAGACGGGTCTAGAGGAGACAAAAGGTTTAGTCACTAATGTTTAGCAGTGACACAAAGAAAAAAAAACTTTAAGTTGATGGTGCGGCTAAAGGATTGAAAATGATGCTTTTATTTCAATTTCATCGACAATCATTTAAAAGCTGCACTTGCTTTCGTGTTACACGTTGACAGCTTAAATTAGAGCGTGTCTCTAGCGTTGCTACGACTGAACAAGCCAGGATTTACAGCTTGATATCTCCTGCCGTCTTTGCTTTGCCATCCTCTGATTTACGGAGATGCTGCCGACTGAACACAGAGCTGGTAGGCTGTAGAGGAGGTGGCGTTGTGTTACAGCGATCAAGGAATCAGAGCTATGTCGGCTATCGCAGCCCGGCCCCTGGGTTAAAGATGCTGAGGCGAGCAAGTCTGTTGTTGCATATTGTGTGTGTGTGTGTGTGTGTGTGTGTGTCAGAGTTATGCACAGAGCAATTAGCCTGTAGTGAGGGAATATTTTTTATGAACTCCTCTGCAGCAAAGCTGGACTCCAGAGTAAACAATAGGTAAGCAAAGGCACTCACTAACCCGCACTCATCGCCTCTGGGCCCAGCAGGGTCTGCTTGTACTTCACCAGACTTTCATCATCTTTGTCCATTTCCTGGATCTCCTGCAGCGACTTCTGCGCCGGAGGATTGTAGTTCAGGCTCCTGTCATCATCTTCCTCCTCTATGGCAAAATTTGTCTTGTCAGCCAGCAGACCTTTGAAGATGATGGGAGAAGACATTTTAAGATTTTTTTTTTTTTTTTACTCTTGTGTGCTGCAGTGTTTTACATTGTATATTGTATATAAATCAGTGTTTATTTTAACAGCTGACTTATTAGCATCATTGCAAATGTGTTCGCTTTCATTTATTTGACACTTGGGCTAGAATAGATGTTTCTTAAATATAACTGTATTCTCTCAGTCACCGGATTAGGGCAGGCCCAAGGTATAAGCAAACTTTATGACTGCTTTGGGCCCCCTGTTGGCCTGCAGGTCCTAGGAGGAATTTAACTATTTAAGGAAAACCTTTACAGTTTATAGACTATGAATAAAATAGTCAAAGTTCAAGTCTAATTTGTTGGGAAAAAACCTGTGAATACACTGTAAATTAGGGTTATTACAATACCTATAAAAAACATGTTTAAAAGTGCTGAGTTTTCAATAAATATTGTAAAGTGACTGATACAAAGCATAACATGTTGTAGAGTCAAATTGATTATCGGCTAATTACTAGTTGATGCGAAACTGAAAGGTGATGTTAAACGCAGAATGGCAAAAATGCAAATAACAAAAATCAAACATAGGCAATAAAAAGGGAAGTCTCTGTTTTGGCTAATGAGCTTTACAGCAAGTGATGCCCCTAATAAAATTTTGTCAAAGGTTTCATGCAACCCCGAAACCGGCTCTGCACACTGCGACCTTTCAGCCATCTAGATCCACCATTAACAGGATTTACAGCACTGTGCAAAAATCTTGAGTCAGTGCTTGATTCGTTGTGTTTTAAGTGAGAAGCAACCAAAGTCCAAAGAAAACCCTCAGAAGACCCTCAGATAGCCTGGAGAACTATTTGTCAAGACCCATTGAAACCTCCTTGGAAGCACGGTTGGCAAAAATCAGCGACTCTTTAAAAATATTTTTACGGTTACAAAAGTTAGGAAACTTCTCTCTGACAAGATTGTATAAATATGTCATCGTAATGTAGTGTTGTGGCATTAACATCACATCAGATTACGTCTTCAAATTCTGATGCTTGGCAGTAATAAAAGATATCCTGCTGAGTCTGTTTTTAGTACATCTGGAAATGGAAAACATTTTTTACCCCAAACATCTCATCAGAAAGATGCATTTCTGCTGTGTTTTAAGAGGCTCTGTGCTCAGGCAGCACATAAAACGATGGCTCGCTGTCTGCGTAACCCATTACTTTATGCAGGCCATTTGCAGCCATATGGGTTTGATTTCATCTAGGAATCTGATCCAACACTGATACTCACAGACCTCCGATGATGGTTTCTGCTTGCTGCAATTTCGTTTCAACATCTAGCCCCTATCTGCACTTGCGGGCATGAACAAGTTTGTGGTTAGAGCGATCCGAGCGGATAGCACCAGCGTTATAACGGTACCGTAATAAACGGGGGGAATTCTGTTGTTTCAGAAAAAATGGAACTGGGTTGGCTTGATTATTTTTACTAAAACGGTGCAACGTTAGCTCGAACGGCATACATCACGGTTCATTAGAGATTCCGGCTGCATGCGCAGAACTCCTAATTATCTGGAGAAGATGAGACGCTCTCTGTGATGTTTCCCTAACAGCCCTGTTTAACATCCTCTGGTTCTCCTTTACTGCTCATAATGAGATGACGCTGTGTGAATCACCAAAGAGTTGCGGAGAGAGAGGCAGTTTGATGACCTGGGAAGACACAAATGTTCCCATGAACTCCTCTGTGCTTGTGTGTCTATTACTTAACAGCAGTAAAAACCATCCAGGCCCAAACAGCTGACTCCACCCGGATTTTTCTAGGTGTTTTGGCCACTCACAATGGCCGAAGGAGTAGAAGAAATAGATTTGTATGCAGATTTATTGTCAAAAACATTTTTAAAACTAACGGATGTTTGTCACCCTACTTGGCCCTCAAGAGTTTAGGAAATACAAGAAGGATTTCCCACATGCAGCGTTCTCCAGCTCAACACAGAGCCCATGTATGCCGTAATGTATGTCATAGAGGACTTTGGAGATGTAACGATTTCCAGGTGTTTGGGCCTTGATTTTCTCTTTTGCTTTCAGTGTTTCCTTGTTGTTTATGTATCTGCATTTAGGTCTTTCCATATCAGTTTGTGTTTCTGTGATCAGTTTCTTAGTTTATTCTAGTATTCTGTTCTTTGTATATTTAGTATTAGGCTATTTCATGTTTTCGTCCTTGGCTGACAGTTTCTATGTGTCTCCACATGGCTCCATTTGTGTTAATTATGCTGTGGTGTTCCAGTCCGTATTCGGAAAATCTGACTTCCGAGTTGGAAGAATCAACTCGAACGGCCCTTAAAGCGGGACTTCCCACTCAGAAAGTCAGAGAATTTTTTTAAAGCTGATTGTCGGACTCAGTATGGAAGCTCCTCGCATCATCAACAGTAAGCAGTGATGAAAAAAAAACTTTATTTATTTGAACGTGGACAGTGCAGCTTTAAAGGGCGTTTATAAGACGTACCACAACAGCATTCCTGTCCATTGCCGTATTGGAATCCCAAACTTTTTGGTATTTTTTTAACTCCAGACTTCTCGGACTGTGTTAACTGGAATGCTGTTAACTTGGGTGTTACGTCATTCCCAGCTCCTTGTTCCGACTTCCGAGGTAAATGGAACGCAGCATGAGTCTCCCTCCCTCAGCTTCCCCGCTTACCTTCTTCTACAGCTACTCCACATTTCCTGATCGCTCTCTTGTCATTTCTCCCACCCTGCCTCTGCATTTAAGCTCACTTGTTGACATCGTTCTTCACCCATGCTTCTTGTCATTCCAAAAAAAAAAAAAGTAAAAAACAAAGCAACTAGACTTGCTTTGTTTTTTACTTTTTTTTGGAATGACCATGACCTGGATGACTGTGAATCTTCACCAGCACATGCTTCTTGTCCTTTCCTCCCTGTGTAAGACCAACTGTAAGGTTTGTTTTTTTTCTCATTAGAGAACTCTGTTTGGCCTGTCATGGCTCTCCTCTCGAATCCTTCACCAAACCGAAAACATGACAGGAGGAAAATCTCCCACTGATCTCCTTGACTTCTTGCAGGAGAAGAATGTGAAGGAGAGAATGGGGAGAAGCTGTACATGTGTGCTTGGCTGTGACCATCCCTGTTTTCACTGTTCAGTCAAGCGGGCATTTTCAGCCCTAAAGTGAATTACAACCTGTGCCAGGTTGTACTTCCTGATTGAACCGAAACGCTCAGATAATCTGTACAACATAGTAATCAAACTCCTCTAGAAAGGAGGATGGATTTTGTGTACAAATAATCTGGATTTCTTTTTTTTTTTGTGAGTAAAATTCAGCTATTTTCTTAAATAATGTTGTTTTTTTATGTGTGTCATAGGTGTATCTGCAGTAGAAGGAGACTTGTGCACCTCCGGTTTGTTTCTTCAGTAGAGGCGTTTATTCTATTACCATAAAATAGTGAGTAAAGGGTGGATTGATTCAGATGGAGCCCTACTGAAGGCCGAGGTGTGAAACGCACAGCCCGCCACTGGATTCTCTAGATACTAATAACCGAGCTGTATTTACATATCAAACTCTGCAGTACTCCCCCGCTTCGACATGCAAATGCACACATTTACACACACTGCATGTTTCAAACCAGTAAGGGCGCTTTAAAAAGAAGAAGAAAAAAAACCTCCTTCCCCAGCATCTGAGAGCTACTCTTTGAACTCCAAGCTTCTGACCTGTCAAATCAATTACTGCTCGCTTTGAAAGGTAGAGTCTCGAGTCCTTTTGAGTGTTTCAATACTGACGGTTAAAAAAAAGGATGCACGTGAGAGAAAATCTTTGCCAAACTTTGCAAAAAAAAAATGTAAAGTAAGCCGTGCCTTTCAACCGGGGTCTGTATAATGAAACAGTTGAAAAACACATAATTCTTGTATGATTTTTCTCTTTCTTTAAACCAGACCTCACGTACGCTGCTGCCACTTAAAATCAACACGAAGAACAAAACCTTCCCATCCTGTAGAGATCAGTCGGTGTTACTGTGGTTCTCCATCTGTTTCAGACCCAAGCCGGGATTTGACAGCAACTGATGGATAACGAATGCGTTCTTGTAAAAGCATCGGATTACTTTAACTTCCCAAGTCAGAGGTTTCTGTGATAGGATGCACAATAATGTCGGGATATACGTCAGGAAATCCCCCATCCATTGTTTATAATCAAGCAGGTGGTGAGGGTGGCTATCTCTGGGTACCAGTCCATCACAGGGTGACACACAGAGCAAACAATCATGCATACTCTCATATCCACTCCAGAATACCAGGAGAGACCAATGCACAGAGAGAACATACAAACTCAAACTCTACTTCCTTACAAATCGAGACATCAAAACTTAATAATAGTCATACATTACCTCAGAATGTAATTTAATATTATTTCTTGGAGCCTCTAGCTGCTATGAAAATGGTTAATTTAGTGAGGATATTTATATATCTTCTCAGTTTTAGACAAGTAAATGTTAACTCCCGCACATTGTGCTCCAAAACATGGAACCAAACAGCAGTTTTAGCACCATTTCTAAGCTAGATTTCACAACATCTATATCCGCTGATATTTACAGCTAAACCAATACAATTAGGGAAAAAATCAACACGGCAATCTGTTCAGCTTCAGGGGGGAAGCTGCAGAGAGGAAGCACAGCTCACTGGAGTGCAGAACATTTCCCGTGCACACAAACACGCCGACACAAAGCACAGACAGGACCACAGAACCTGAGGAGGTTCCTCCGAGCGATCCCTGATTAGAAGCCGAGGGAAAAAAAACCTCCACATCCAGGTCGCGGATGAATTATTCAGACGGACTTCGCCGTCTCTCTCCTCTATAGTTTGGCAGGTAGTTATAGGAAATAAGTCAAGGCAAGCCAACAGTATTTATAAAGAATAAAAGATGTCAGAGAAAATCAACACACAAAGTAACTCGGTCAAGCAGCAATAAAGGCATAGTTTACAGTTTTAAAATTATCTTTAGAAGGAAGAGTTTTATCTTTCTCAGTCATAGCAGCTGAAAGGGCTGGATTTCAGCACTGCACTGACGTGATCATCACGTCTAGAATCACTATTCATTTCTAAACCTACGTTTGTGGGAGTAGGCTTGCCATACTTTGCTATTGGCATTATCATTTGGAGAAGACTCAGCGGTGACATCGTTACCAATTTAAGTGATTCGGTAAAATTTTTAAAACGTATAGTTTTCAAGCATTCAGTTCCTTCAAGACGATCACTGGGTTGGTCTCAGAGGTCTCAGAAGTCAGGGCTGGGAAGGAAATTAAACTCTTGTAGTTCTTTCAAGCGATTTAACGTCAAGGAAGTCCACATTTTGGAAAGGGAGAACAGATGGTTTGAAAGAGAGGTGAAAGAAGCCATTGTGGTCAAAAGAGAAAAGCCATTAATAACAGAGGGAAGGATTGAGCTTCCAACTCCCCAGAGTTTACAGCTACGTTCTCCAAGACGTTTCAAAGAGATCACATCAGCATCTCATCATCGTTCAGGTGACCAAGTACTTCACTCACACAAAGCAACAGCTTCTATCAACCCAGGACAGTGACGGTTGGGTCATTGATTTGCATCTGATTTAGAGGATGGGCCTCCATGTCCTTAAAAAAAGCAGTGCTCCAACTGCAGGTTGCTTAAATGTGAGCCGCCAATTGACAAAGACTCTGGATAGGTGTCGAAACGTTTTGAGAACGAAAGGTCCAGTTGCCTCCAGTTTAAGCCTGTTTGCTGTTGCGACAACCCGGATAACTGAGAATCTGCACAGGCTTGTGGTCGCTAGTTTGTTACTTGCTGTGTTGCTATGATTGGCAATACAAGCCAAGAATGTGCGTCTCTCAAACATTTTAACAGACAGACCTCACTACATTTATTATCTGGGTGCTGAGTTTGGGGTTTCTCGGCCAAGCTCCAAATTTTGAAATGCATTGACAATATGGTTGTACTTGGGAACATTATTTAGTGCACAGCGACAAAGTGTCTGACAGCCACTGCTGTAAGCGAGTTGTTAGGATATTCGCCTTGTCAAATGCAGCAGTTAAATCGAAAAGCATCACTTTGTCTCCAACAATCTGTCGCCAGGAGGATTTCATTAAAAACTCGAATCAGTGCAAGTGACTCAAACGTCCAACAAGTCAGATCAAAGTAATGTTTCAGGTGTCTGTAAGCCATTGTTTCTTAGAAACCTTACCACAGGGTTTTTTTTTTTCTGTGCCATCGTCATTATAAAATGTGTCTGCTGCTGTGTAATGTAAAGCAGGGTGTTACGAGGATTCGCTCAACTTCTGCCACTCCTGGCTCTGTTATTTGCAGGGAAAACAGGCAACAAGTGAACCTCGCTTCATCATTATCTGTCCTATTCTCCAGCTCAGCACGGCAGTAAAGTTGCTGCTTTTAATAAGTGGCACGCGCCGCATTTGTTTCCATTTCATATATTCGAACATCGCCTTTGTTGGATACGTTTCTGCTTGCTTTCTTTCTCTCTTTTTTTTTGTTGTTGTTGCCTGGCAACAGCTTGAAGCCAGGATGAGTCCCATTTCTTTCGGGTTTTATCAGTTCAGGATTACAAGAACAGGATACAGCTTGTTGCAGCTGGAACAGTTTTGTTCCTGTTGTGCAAATCGTTAGGGATAAAGTCTGCTGTCCAGTCCTCACGGAGTTGCAGAGCAGCCCCAAACAGTTTTAGATTTCATCTTCTTATCCAGCTCTTAACTGAGTCGTGGATGACGTTCAGTGTTTATCAAAACCACAAAGGCTTGCGAAGAAGGCAGGAATAGTTCTCGTTTAAATCACTCTGGCATTGATGGGGCGTTCTAACATCCAAAACGGTGCGATCCTTCTTTCAGCTTCAGCTTTACTCCTGCAGTCCTCATCTTTTTGTTTTCATGATTACTTCCCGTCAGCCTCCTCCTACCTTAACCCAGATAACCATTTACTGTTTCAGAAAAACACTTTTTTTTTTCTCTCTCTCTTTATGTCGGGACTCTGTGGGAGTGAGCGTGTGTGTGTGTTTGTGCCCTGAGCACTGATATACTGTTTTTTTATAGTCCACGGAGCCTCGCTGTCACCGCTCTGCTCTAATACTTTAACGAGACCTCTGAGAAAAAGCAACCGCGCACACTCGTATACAAAAAGGTGCACGGCAGGAGATAAAGAGGCAGCTCTTAAGGTCTCTATGAAGCCACTGTCAGAGCTTACAATGAAAGAAAAGGCAGTAAAGGAAGAATGATGAACGCAACATTCGGCGTTGCAAGACAATGTTAGTGTTTTTTCTTTCTTTTTTTTTTTTTTTTATTTGGTGCCAAAACAACTTTTTAATTGATGTGTCACTTGCAGCATATCTGAGGAAAGCTTCGATCTGTCAGAACCAAAGGACACCCCATCAGTGCTTAAACACAATGCAAAGCGCTGACGTCTCTATTCTCTACAGCAGTTATCCTACCTTGTAAATAACGTTGATAAAGCCACTGCTGACTGCATGGAGCCTGTTCACCGTGTTTGTTTTGGACATAGTGCAGGTTTCAGGATACACTTAGCTAATAGCTAACTCTTCAAAGGCTAAAAAAGAAATAACCGTCATAATATTCAGTGTTTTGACATAGAAATTGTTTAATGGGTGCAGTTTTTTTTGGTCAAAGCATTGCATGACGACTTCATGCTTGCTCAGTATGAGGGATTGCTGCAAAGCCATGGACAATGCAGACGCTCTTTCAGGAGGAGGGAATGTTGCTTGTCAAGACTTTGATGCAATCTGCTGGAATTCCTTAGATAAGACACTTTTTGACCAATCTGTAGGATTTGATTGAAATTGACTTTGTAAAGTGCCTTGAGATGACATGTCATGAAAAGATAGCATTTACTACATGTCTTTGTGTTCCTCAACTGATCCAATACCAATAAACAAAACAAAGAAAACTATGTCCAGTGTTTGAAATCTTTGCAAACGTTTAGCAAGCAATAAGCCAGAGTCAGCTCCAAGAGTGAGATACCAGGGAGGAATGGCACCTTGCTTAAAACCTTTTGGTTCCTGGCATGAGCCAATGCATTCATTAGTTGTTTTTCCTATTACAGATTTAAATAGAAAACATCATAAAGCAATAGAAATACATTGTGAAACTGTATTAGTGTTTCTTGAAAGAAACTTACTTGGATATTTCAAATTGTATAATTTCAGGTAAGATGTAACGTCAAAAAAGACGAACAATACAAAAAAATTAAATGAACTAGCACCCCACCTATCCAGTGGTTAGCACTCTCACCTCACAGGAAGGTATGGAGTTTTGCATGTTTCCACCAACTAATAAAGGCATGCTGGTCAGGTCGGCCATTAGTGGTGGCGAGCTCAGTCGCAGCTGCTCAGACTAATTCTCCATCCCTCTATGTAAATTTGTTGCATGTATAATGATAAATAAAGCACTTTACTTTTTACCAGTTATGTGCCCATGCATTTGTATTCTTCTAAGGTTTTTCTGTGAATTTTGACTTTCCAGAGTTTGCTAAGTTAGCTAGATTTGTTTTTATTTACAAAGAAACTCGTCAAAAATCCTCAAAAGAAAGAAATATCCCTTTCCTTTAGTTTATTAAAGCCGTATTGGGGAGTGCCATCACACAGCGCGCACAGCGTGTGGCTTGGTCATGCTGCATTCTCTTTCTATTTGGTTCCCGGATTTTCAAAGTTCCCAGTTTAAAAAACATGGAGTGATTTTTATTTCATAATTGTTACAAGCAAAGAACAGGTTTTGTAAATGGAAATTTGAAGAAAAAAAAAAGAAAGGCAATCCAGAAATTAAACTTTGAAAATCCTCTTAATGAGAAGAGTCTTTGAGAGTAACTTTGCTATTTTTTCGGATTAGATTTTTTTTAAAAAATCATCATATTTAATTTTTTTCACATTTTTTTCACAGATTTTATATTTTCAAAAAAAGTTCAAATGTCTCTTATTCAGATTGAGTTTTACAAATTGCATTCTTTACAAATAGTTTTTTTTTTTTTATTTCCATTTACAAAACGTGTTTTTCGCTTGCAACGATAATGGAACAAAATTAACTCCTTAAAAAAATAACCAAGAATGACCTTTAAATTCAGAATAATGACTCTAATGTTTAATTTGACTGTGTGAATGCAGAATATGCTTAAAGCTGCTGGTATAAAACATTTTTTTTTTGTCCCTTCTGATGGTTTGACGATCAGTAATCTGGTATCACTCAGTGTTTTAACAAATCTATTTGTAAAAGAGAGAGAAATTTGTTCTCACCGGCTTATAAACTTACAGCGGTTACCGCAAGCAAATCCCGGTGTCTTTTTGTTTGTTTTTTTCAAACATTGAATCAGAACATGACTTTCTTTTCTGTGATGTCATTCCAAGCTCTTAAACACATCGAACGCAGCATTGTTATGTTGGATAATCGTCTACTAATGCATAATTACAAAATTCATTTAACAACACATAGCAGAGATGTTTATCCAGAGGTGGTAAATCCACAACCACTGCTCCTGACCAGAAGAGGTGACTTAAAAGAGTTTGATGAGCCATATCAGCATATAACTTGCAAGGCATCCTATATATTAGTGAGCTACATACTAGTGAATAAATCACTGATGAAGAAATCTGATGCAAAAGTGAGATGTTGCGTGCATATTGTTTGCAGGGCATTTAAATATTCTAGTAGCCAAATTGCGACTAGCTTTTAGCTGAACTTCTGCGTCACGTTTCTCTATACTAGAACCTAGTACCACGTTAAACGAAAAGTAAATCACACATTTAAAGTTGCTGCCAGCCAGCTTTGATTTTAAGACGACGTCGTTCTCCTGCAACACAAGCGGCGGCTTCTCCTCAGCTCCTCGGTCGGCCCTGATGAGACAGCAGGTTGTCTAATTGACTGACTTGATTGGTCTCGTATCTGTGCGCTCACCCACTCAGCCTCGTTTATCCCAACCAGGTGATGGAGCGGAGATAAACGGCATACGTCTGACAAAGTCAAAGTGGGAGCGGTTATCAGAGACTGGGAAAGATAAGTGAAAAAAAGAAAGAAAGAAAGATGCAACGAATGAAACGCAGAAAGTTGTGTTCAATACACAAAAGAAAGAAGGAACCAAAGAGAGGGAAGGATAAGGACGCTGCACGTTGTTAGAAAAAAGGGAAATGAAGATGGACAGGAGAAGATGTCACTCAGCCTGCTTGCTGCTGGCTGTGAGGGTCTGTGTTTGAAGACTGACGGCTTCTAGAAAGCATCCGGCGACACACATTTAATCCTTCTTTCTTTCAGTCATCCAACGTTTTCTCCTGCTGTCTTCTCTTTTTCTTTTTCTTCGCCAATCTCTCGTTCTTTGGTTACCAAAACCTTTCCAGAGCTCTGCCCCCTCACTCTCTCCTGGCTTCATCATTTTTTTTTTTTTTTTGCCTCTTAGTCATGTCATTTATCTTCTGCTCATATCACCTCCTACGTTCAAATCAAAATCCACTGCTCCCTCTCCTTTTTATTTTTCCCAATTCTTTTTCTTGCCAAGTGTTCACGATGGTGTTTGATGAGTCGAATTTACAAATGCAATAAAAAAAAAAAACACAACAAAGATTACAGAGATATTTAGTTTATCTTTTTTTGCAAGAAAAAACATTTGCAGACAATTTATTTTCTCTACATTTCTTTGGTGATCAGTGGATGAATAGCTCTGCGCCACTCCCTCAGAAACACCTGTCACTCAGGTGACTGTAGTACTTGGCATGGGCAATGTTTATAGATAATCGGGGTTTATATCATACTCAACTGTAAGGTATGGGAGAGTAAAATTGATTAAAGCTCCTTGTTTGTTTCTCTTTAAATATTGATCTTTGGACCTTTTCTTTGGCTGAAAGTTTAATGCTTTGCACACAGAGATAGAGTGGATGCCAATGAGAGGGGACGAAGAGCGTCTGCAGGACGACATTAACTAACAATACCGCTGGCTTGTTGCTGCAACCTTTGCATAGCACTTATTGAAGTTTTATAGCTATTGTGTCTCTAGGTGGCAACGCTCACATCCAGGAACCACTAAAAGTGTAAAAAAAGGGTTAACTTATTCTATTGGACTTACAGAGTTGAAGTGCATAGAGTCTTTAGATGGTTTTTAGTTGATAAGTGAAAATAAGATAAGGAGTGTTGATTATTGATCTATGATTTAATTTATATCTGCTTGCATTTCCGTCAGCGTTGCTCTGTTTTAATAAATTGTAGATCATATTCTCATGACTTATTGACCGCAGTCAGAAACGACAACAATGGTGAAGGTGCATCACATTGTGCAGCTCATTACCACGAGGTCTAAGATGCCAAAGTCTTAATATAGTTTTCTGACAACATACATTAGTACAGTAACATTCAACATGGATGTGCTAGAAAGACTTGGTTGACTCTGTGTTAGAGCGGATAGTCAAAATAAGTATAAATAGTTATAAATACAATTTATAACTATTTTAGGCCATTTTATGACATGGGTTGACGTCATGCTTTAAGGTCTTGCTCCCTCAGTAATGAGTAATAATGATAATGTCTTTAGCCTCAGAAACATACATTGCTTCACTGTCTATGACATTGTCTTGCACTTCCCTCCCTGAGAGCATATGGAAAATGTTAGTCTAAAGTTTTGGTTAACCTTTTGACCCCGAGATGGGCTTCAGCATTTAAATGAGAGATGCCTTTATTATTATTATTATTATTATTATTATTATTATTATTAAATAAAATAAAATCAGATTTCAGAAATCCAAAATGATCCACACACTTTAACAAGCAGGGGAATCACTTTTTAATATGTGCAATATGTAATGGAGTAGAGAGATCATCTTAAAAGAGAAAACACGCTCTGTTGGGCTCCAGGTCATCTCCTGAAGTGTTTCCAGTTTTTCAAGGTTCAAGAGAGACAATATGCCCCTATTTGCCACATAAGCCAGAGCAAACCAAACACAGGGGTTGGCATGCAGTACGTTTCATGCTTGATAAGGAAGGTTGACCATCCCCTTACACAGTGTATTTCCAATTAGACATTATAGTTTAATGGTGTCTAAATTTGTACAGTTGTAAATATTTTTTTTTTTTACAAAGAAACCTGATTCAATTTTATGCAGCAAAAAGTGGCAGCAATACAACCCCTCAGCATGATGCAGCCGCCGCCATACTTGACACTGCTTAGGCTTTAAGGCTTCACCATGGCTCCTTTCACCCTTTCCTCCTGCCATTGGGGCTATCTTCATCTCATATGATGATAAGATACCACCACCCGCAAGGCATGCTCCTTTCCCATATGGCCAGCTGTTTGGGTTTGGGGTACGTTCTTACCTCTTAGTCTGCACCATATCACTCTAGGTTAATGTTAAAGTCCCTTCACTGTGGACATTAGCACTGGTGGTCCAGCATCTTACAGATTATGGTTGCCTTGAGCCTTGGTGTTTTTTTTAGCTGAGCTTTCTTATAATAATAATAATAATAATAATAATAATAATAATAATAATAATCTTTATTGTCATTGCAACCCACATTTCAATGAAAGTTGTCCTTTGCATTTAACCCACCCATCTCTTAGGGAGCAGAGGACTGCCACTGTGCAGCCTCTGGGGACCATTCTGGGGCTAAGGGACTTGCTCAGGGACCCACAGTGGCAGTCTGCGGGAGTCAAACCACAAATCTTTCAGCCTAGGACGCAACCCCACTGCTCTCTAACAACTGGGCCACCACCATCTGTAAGGTGACAGTTTGGGTCAGACGGTTGAAACTTGCACTCCATCAGGTGTTATAATATGGTTCTCATCCTAATAAGATATCAATGGTGGCTCTTGAAATGCTTAGAAGCCATTTAGTGTCAGGAAGTCAAGCAATTCAAATGAACTCTCCACCAATTCTCTGTCAAGAAAAGTTGTCAGATATTTAGTCAGAACTGAGCATGTGGTGGAGGTCCAACTATAAAGATGCTTTAAATCAGTGGAAGTTAAGGACACTCCCCAACAGAAGTAGGTCTGTGCACCAAATTTATTAACTTTTTTATTTATTTTATTTTTGCCACATTATCATTCCGACCTGGAAGAAAAGTCCAAATTGAATGACCGCCATGCCCACGGTGAGTGCATGCAGGCTTCTGACAAAAGCTCTGGACATCAAAGCAGACTTTATGTCGGTCGTCGCAACAATCAAAGCGTAAGTACGTTTTGTCGGTGTGTTTTTTTTAAGCACTCTGCTTCCTTCTGTTCAAAGCAAGCCCTGAAAATCCCAACAGCATCCCCCTCTCCTTACATCACCAGTAGCACCAGAGAACCCTCACCCCCCCGGTGTGAACACACAAAAGGCAGGTGTGCGGTTGGCCGGTGAGGTGCATTTGGATCTACAATAAAATAAAAGGGAACCTTTAAATGGAGTCTAACCTTGCACCACGGTTGGTGCTCACTAGAGGCTGCAACTTGATGTACTTTGACAATTCACGCCATTCGTTTACCAATTCACTTCCGCTTGTACAAAGGCGCCCCTCACCCCGATTCAACAATCTGTCTTCAAAAATGACCTCAAGTAAGGTTTGGCGTTGCCCTGCCCCTTGTTCACTTTTGTTCCTATAATGGGAGCAAAAGAAGTCACACTCCAAATCTGTGTGAGACAGTGGGGAACCCCGGCATTATTTCTTCATTAGCTACTCACAGGAGCTGCTGCAGTATATCACACAAACACACACACACACACACACACACACACACACACACACACAGCTGCTCTGTGTTGAGTGTGTTGCAGACACAGAAGGAGGGATAACCATTAGATGTGAAAGCAGATGTTGGTGACATCATTCCACTCCTGCACTTGCTGTATCAGCATGCTTACACACACATTTTCTTATCATTAAAAATAAAAGGTACATTTTAAATAAAAGAAGGTGATAAAAAATGAGAGAAACACTTGAATAAAAAAAAGGACGCTTTTTGGCTGATGGCTTTTTGCTCATTTTGCCAAACATCAAACTGTCCACACCCTTCTGAAGCAACCCCAACAAGAATAAATAAATAAATAAATAAAAATGGATCATCTGGAGGCAAAACAAGTGCAATTAAAAACGATTTAGTTATCCCCGGCTCACCTCTGTAGCACATGGTCAGCCACAGCAGCTCCAGCACCTGACCCCCGAACTCACACACGTCCAGACCCAGCATGGTTCCTCTCTGCGCTGTAGACGGCTGGACCGGAGAACCGAGGGAACCTCCACAGGTAGCAGCAAAGTAGGAGCGAAGGGATGCAGCATCCACACAAGTCCCGGCGACGGGGTCAGGCGAGCATCTCTCCCCCGGGGAGCGTTAATAAAAACGTGTTTGCGGCTGGAGAGGGTAGGCAGAAAGTGAAAAGAGGTGGTGGTGGTGGTGGTGGTGGGAGTGTGGGGGAGTGGGGGTAAAGAAAAGGAAGCAGTGTGTGGGGAAACAGCGGCAGTGAAGCAGTGAGGGTATCCTTGGGTGTGGGTGTGGATGTGTGAGTTAGAGAGAGTGAAGAGGGAGGGAGGGTGAGGGGGAAGCAGCAGACAGGAGAATCAGCTGGTTCTCTCTGCTGCTTTATCTTTCACCATCTGAAGTTCAGCGGGGAGAGAAAAAAAACCCAGAGAAATCTAAAAGCTTCAACTCAATCAGGCGTAATTTGGTGTTTATCTTTTGAACATTATTTTTCCTGCAGCAATGATGTTGGGACCCGTGAGGGGAAGGCAGTTTCGCCGGCTGTGTGCGCGTGTATGTGTGTGTGTGTGTGTGCGCGCGCACTCAGACTCTGGCTATTGATTCGCAGACAAGCAGCGGACCCCTCCCCTCCTGCATCCCTCCCTCCGCTCCTCGTCTCATCAGCCCAGCGACTGCAATGAGCTCATCCTTTACCCCCCCCCCCCCCAACCCAACCCCAGTCTTTCTCTCACTCCACTCCCTAGTTCACTCCTCGCTTCCTTTCTCCCTCCCCCGTCTCACCTCTTCCTAACTCTAAGTCATGCCCGTATGCATGTCTGCTGTCTGCGTTGGCTTTCACTTTTCCTGCTTCTCGCGCGCCGTCCGCTCTCTCCTCCACGCATCCATCACGGTGTCATCCCCCCCCTCCCTATCCCTGCATCTATATCTCATATTTCCTCCGTCCATCCTCTTCTCTATCTCCCTCCCGCCTTCGGTGACCACGCCCTGTCAACATCCAAGTCTGCCATTGATTTTCTCTTTTTTCCAACGTCAAATCTCTTTTCACCCCCTTTTCATTCAGCTCTCCTTCTCTTAAGGCACCCCTGGAGCGATGAAAGAGGCTGTAGTATACTGTGGAATACAAAGTGGGGTGGCTCTCCCCAGCTGACAAGCAGACACCCTCTTTTTGACACACGTCTGGACACTCACACACACACACACACACACACACACACACACACACAGGCACGGCTCATCAATTCATCATTCAGAGGTTATCCAGCTGTCGTGTAGGATGCCAGTGGAGGTAAATTCCTCGTCTCATTTAGGCTCCAGCAAACGGCAGTGAGCTGTAAAGTTCTTTCTACATACTCCTTAAAGTTTTCCCCGTGTTGTCACATTACAACCACAAACTTCCAACATCGTTTTTCAGGGATTTTTTTAAGATAGACCAACGAGAAGTTCAAAAGTATTAAGTTTATAATAATAGCCTATGGAGAAATTCTCTTCTGCATCTTAACCCATCACTCTTGGGGAGCAGTGGGCTGCCACTGTGCGGCGCCTGGCGAGCAATCTGGGGTTACGGGTCTTGCTCAGGGACCCAGAGTGACAGTCTGTAGGATTTGAACTCAGAACCTCCAGCACCCAAGCGCAATGCTCTAACCACTAGGCCACCACTCCCTAAATGAAACCATTTCTCTTTTTTTTAGGTCCACCAGCTTTAAACATCTACAGGCTGAAATGCTTGCCCATCCTTCTTTGCTAAATAACTCTAAATTTTGCATCCTTGGTTGGATAGATGCACGAATGGATTGATGTGTAGCACAGAGAGACCCCCAAATGTGACATGGTTTTCCTTTCAGGTCATGCACATTGTCACCTCCGGTATATTGGGTTTTTACAACAAAATAACCCTTTTACCTAGAGATTTGGATTAAGACCATGAAGAGATAGATAAGTTCTTCCTCCTAGCTGACATATAGAAAAGACAGTGATTAAACAGTGGCTGGCCTTGTTGCACTGCAGCCAGAAGGCTCTGTCGGCATGGGGGTTTGCATGCCCTGTGCATACCTTGGTTCTCTCCATGTTCTCCAGTTTCCTCCCAGAGTCCAAAAATATGACTGTTTGTGACGCACCAGACAGAAGATAAAGACAAAGGACACAGGCTAAGGCTTTCGATAATCTGCCGCTTTCTGTCTGTCAGCGGCATGTATATAAAAGCGGAGGAACAGGTGGAGGTGATGAACCTGATTGCGGCCGCGGGAGGCGACTCACAGGTGCGCTGAATGATGATAACAAGTGTGGAGAAGGGAAAATTGTGGCAGCATTTGGCTCTGCCTCGAATGTAGTGAAATAAGCCTGCTGTGTTCTCACTGCATGTACACCGTCCCTTTACTGTCTTCTCAAGAGTCAAGCATCTTTTATTGTCACAATGTTTTATCATGGTCAGATTAATTTTGAGGCAAACACCAGCTTAGGATACACACAGATAACATGACACACATACACATCAGGCTTAGTATTTACTTTTTTCCCCACACATTAGAGAATGCAAGTTCGTATCAGAGTTCGGAGGCTATGATATCAGTCCCTTTGCGAATGATTTGATCCATGTTGCATGGATCAGTCCGTCCTTCATGAATCACAAGTAATGAGATCACTTTTGTGAAGTGATCTTGAGGCTTTACTTATAGATATGTGCAATTTGCTATGCTTGAGAATAAGAGTGTGCAAATAGGCAATAATAAATATAGCTTTAGTGTGATTGTAACATGATGGACCACAAACTTCTCATCCCACAATCCCCTGCGCTGTCCTCACCACCCGTGCTACATCCTTCCACGCGCCCCACCGCCTCCCCCTGTACGTAGAGAGGAGCGTGTTCGGTCCTCCTGGACCTCCCGTAGTCTATTTCTACCTCCTTGGTGTTGGTGGTGTTAAAGATCAAGTTGTTCCTGGAGCACCACTGTGTGAGATTCGTAAACCTAAACTTTTTAGTGTGTCTCACGAGACGGCGTCCTCCGTGGAGTGATTCTCCCTGTAGGCAGGCTCTCCAGACCAGCAGGTATGGCGTCATTGACGTACTTCAGGAGGATCCTCTCGAAGCACTTCATGATGACGGGGGGGGGTCAGAGCAACAGGACGATAATCATCCAGGAGGGTGATGGTGGGTTTCTTGGGGACAGGCACGATGACGGATGATTTCAGGCAGGCAGGAACCTCGGAGAGCTGCAGGGAGAGGTTGAAGATACCCAGAAAGACCACTGCTAGCTGGTCAGCACACGATTTTAGCGTCCGACCCGACACCATGTCTGGACCCGCAGCCTTGTTGATGTGGACCTTTTTTCAGTTGAAGAGGTCACTTGGTGGAGCTGCAGGACGAGAGGCTGATGGTTGAGTCCAATGGTTGAGTCGAAGCGTGCGAAGAAGCTTTTTAAGGTGTCAGGGAGAGCCGGGTCATTGCTGAACTGCTGGTCGCTGCGCTTCTAGCCACAGTTTAGCTTCATATAGTTTTACCAGCTTTTATATGGTTTCTTGTTTACTGTATTGTTTTAAACTTGTTTAATTTTAGGTGTAGTGCCTTGGGCAGGGGCGGATTTACCATTAGGCGAAGTTCCTGGGGGCCCCGATTATCCAGCCATGCTTTGATAATGACGTTGTTCCACCAGACTGAGAGAGTCCAGCATCATCCACTCTGCTGGTAAGCAGTAAGCACAGTGTACTTCCTGAAGATGACCCAGCTCTGGCCAATCAGCTGTCTGACCATCCACGCTGCTCAATAGTACTGAGAGGACTACTCCAGGTGAAGAAGAGGATCTTGCCAAGAAATGGAGATGGGCGCAGATTTACTTCCAGCTATTATTTCATTCAAATAAAAGAACAGATAAGCAGATCATGGCTTGTCTACTAGAAAAAGGGACAAAAGAAAACATAGAGGAAAACAACAAGAAAAGGGATAAGAGAGGGACAAAAGGTAGAAAAAATAATGTCTATTATATTCAATTTTTTGTATCTGTATAATGGGTCTGTTTTATGTGTTGACTTCAAAATTCAGAGGGCCCCATGCTTTTCTTTGCCTAGGGCCCCAAATTTCCTAAATCCGCCCCTGGCCACGGGAATTGCTAACTGAGCAATTTGCAACAGAAGTTCGTTCCTGTGTTCGCCTCTGGTGTATATTCTGAATGATGAGGAAACCTGTTAATAAATCCCCAAAGTGGACCCAGAGCACATCGTGCCAATATTTCCCATCCTTGAGAGATGGAGGTCAAGTACTGGAGCACGCCGCCAGAGTTTGACCCTGCTGGAAGAGGCAGAGGATGAACTCCTCTGCCACACAGGTAGGATACTTTATCTTAGAGACTTGGGGACTTAGAGACTTCTTAGGGTTGTGGAAAGGGTTGTAAATGTCTTACAGCCCTTAGAACATCATGACTGATAGGTCCCATTCATTATTCCAGCCAAAGCCTTGAAATTCTTATCAGTAAAAGTAAATAATGTTGTTTGTCTCGTGTTTCTGTTAGGCCATCTAGTCTATGTTTCATCAGTAAATACCAGTGATTATAGAATACTTTAATTAATAAATGTATGCTTTGATTCAAGCAGTAGCTCATGGGGAGTTATCTCCAAGGCTTCATAGGACGAGTCCTTTATTTCTCACAGAAACAAGCTACACTTTTTAGGAGCAGATTAAAAAAAAATTAAGATTGTTAGTTAAACTTTTTTAATGATGAGCTGCATTAGGTTGAATTACATATTGATTTATATAGTACTGTAATCTAAAAGAGCTTGAATCTTTACTAAAGATTGGGAGGATGGATGAAAAGGTGGGAAAAAAACGCTTTGACTTTGGGACAGCAAATAAAGTCTGGAGATAGAAGTATAGTTTCCCCCCTCCTCATCCAGAGCTGTAAACTACCAAAACAAATGACGTTATTTTCCCACTTTCTCAGTTCTAAAAATCGTATACGTGCCGGCAGAATCGGGAATTACTTCTTCAGCCTGCAAACACGCACACTATGTTAGCCTTCGCTGAAGGAGCTTTTATTATAGTTACTATTAATCATTAATATTAAAGCAACTTCTTCAGAAGCACTAAAATAGACACACACTTATGGCAATTACTGTCTGTCTAAATGGTTGCCAGAGGGCAAAAACCAATAACAGGATCATAAATGGAAATCTTATTTTGGCCATAAGGTTCTCTTTTTTTTACGGGGCTTGAGGGATTTTAAATGACTCATTTTCTACTTTCAGCTGCAGAAACAAGAGAAAATCTGCAACACTTTTATGTTTTCCTCATGCTACGTACTCGTTTACATCCTTCAACCAGCCACAGGCAGATCCATGCTGCATTAACTTACATTCATAGACCGCAATTTTCGTACTCACGAGTCAAAATGCTCAGTTAAAAATTGAAGTGACTAAATGGCACAGATTATTTTCTGCTCATTTAATCATCTCTCAAATAATAACCAAAAGTTTCTTATAATTCAAATTTATAAATTTATTAGTGACCCAGAGATAATGACATTGAGAGAGAATCATCCGGAGTTAATAATAAAATCACCTTTTAAACTGGATTATTCAACTAAAAATATACATACTACTATTACTACAACTAAAGAAATAAGAAATGAACATTCAGAACCATTTTTAGCCAGATTAAGCTAATTTCACTCAGAACCCACAAGGAAAAGGTCTCCAGGTTTTTGTTCTGATTCTAATTTGTCTATAGGGGAAAAGATGGGTTTTGAAAAAGGAGGTCTAGTTCAGTCTTCAGATCACTTTCTGCTTTCCCAGCAGCAGAACATGGATGCTCCCAGCTCAGGTTAACAGAATTAAAGACCTCAGCGATTGAACTCCTTTTTGCTACTATTTCAACAGGCGATTCAACAGGACGCATGACTATTTGGTCCGTTGGCTTTCCATCACTCTGCTACACCTGCTGGTAAACCTTGAGCCTTGTAGAAATATAATCCCCACCAAGAACAGTGACTGACCAGGTGAGTGTTGTTGGACCGCTAATAGCTTGGGACTCCGACCTGTTTGAATTTAGCCCGTTTGGGACACAGGTGAAAACAGGGAGACGTGAGAAAAGTCTCCCGTTCCCTCCCGAGCCTCCTTGTTCAGAGTCACTCAGCTCGGGCCATGTCTCTTTATAAATTCATCTATTCAGAGCACTATTGTCACCACTGCAGGCTGCTCTCCCTAAACGCATCGCCATGGTAACTCGATAGTCTGAGTCGTTACGGCTACCTGTCATTGTCACACTGTCACAATGCGAGTTCTGATGTCAGATCCAAAACGACGATGCTATGCGCCGGCTAACATATATGTAATGTCATGATGCTGCCTTCGTGTTCTGCCTCCTGTCGGAAACTACAGAAGAATAAGATAAAACAAAACTGACATAACCAAAAAGTTCAAATGTATTTCCCATTGATGAGGACCTTACTAAATGTGTTTTTTTTCCAGTAAAATACTAACAAAAAAATAAAAATAAAACATCACCATTAAGGTTTTAAATTCAGTTTTTGATTATGTGTAGAATTTCATTACTTTTTGGTCTTATGCTCCACAGAGGAGGGTAATCCGGGTTCAGAAAGGAAAACTCCTGTGCAAAGATCCGTTCCAACCGTTTGCATTTTGAGCTCCACAGCATAGACGGGGACTAACGTTACCATCACCTGGTTAAGTGAACAGAATAGAGGAAAACTAAGCAGGGCTTTTATTTTCTGAAGGCGGATTTCTCCATCTCTGATGCTCTGTGTTTAAAATACAGTTTTTATTTACTTAGAGTCGAATAATCCTTACAGACTCACTTCCATACAGAAAACCCTGTCACTTTATACACGTCGTATTAATTAATACTGTATATACTTCAGTGACGGTACCAAGGCATTAATTGATTGTATCTGTAATACGTTATCGGCTGGCTGTGCTTTTCTTTTTACTCCTCCTTTGCAGGTGAAGAAGTAAACTGAGGATGTTGTATCAGTCTTTCCCTTTTATCTCCTCTATTTTTCACCTTTTCTCCTTTTTTTCTCTTCTACCTTCTTGTTTTAGTGTCCGTATAACTGCATCAATTATAATAAAGCTGCTTGCGTGCTTAAATCAAGCGGAGCACTATGGCGAAAGTGTTACGGCTCCGCTTGTGAAAGTAAAATCTGTTGGGCTCTTTTTAGCATTAAGACAACAATTCTTATTGCCACATTGCCGGACAGGACAATGAAGAAATAAAAATGTGCATAATCCTTTATCGCCCCCACAGTAGTGATAGTCAGGTGTGTCAGCAGCACGCAAGGAATAGCAACAGCAGGAATAACAGTGTACAGTTATTAAATATGGTATACTCAGATTAACTGTGCAACTAAGGGTGGCCTTGCAGTGCGCAAGGCCACCCTGTAACCTGTATGCAAGGCTATACAGCATTCTCACTTATTGTTTTCCTGTTTTTCTTTATTATTATTATTCCGTCGGCGTCTAACTACTCCCGCACACTTTAACCGATTTCAACAATTTTGGTATCAAAACATTCTACAACTACCGGAATGACTGCTATATCTCATAGTTATGCTAACTTTTACTCTTTCTATTTCACTTTTTGTGCGATTTTTTGGCTGTTCCAATAGAAATCAATGCAAATTGATACAAATTGTTCACATTCTTCAAATTCTTCCAATTGTTCTAATTCTTCAAATGTTTAAATTTTTTGAATTTTTTTCAAATTCTTCAAATTCTTTTAAATTTTTTCAAATTCTTCATTTTTTTCAAATTCCTTCACATTTTTTTCAAATTCTTCAAATTCCTTCAAATTTTTAAAATTTCTTCAAATTTTTTCAAATTCTTCAAATTCCTTCAAATTTTTCAAATTCTTCAAATTCTTCTATTTAGGCCCGAGCAGCTAAGCGCTGCGAAGGCCTATTGTATCTGTAGTGTTTCAGCTAAGCGCTGCGAAGGCCTATTGTATCTGTAGTGTTTAATTATTATTATTATTAATCTGCCACCCCAAAGAGGGGCCTTTTTGAGGGCTTTATCATATTCAAAAACTCACCAAACTTGGCGGATGCATGAAGACTGTTTAAAAATTTTGTATTTTAAGGTCGTCACAAAAATCAAAAGAAAAATGCCTCAACGGTACCACCTAGCAATTTTCAAAGGACCCTTTGCTATTCACTTACTTCATCGTAGAGACATGAGATTTGGTACAGTGGTAGAGCTCAGCAAGACGCTCAGAATCTACAATTAATGTCATAGTGCAAATATCACAGGAAGTCGGCCATTTTAGATTGAAGGTCTGATTTTGACCCCATTTTTGACGTTTACAGCATTGGTATTTGATCGAACTCCTCCTAGAGATTTTGAGCGAGCGGCTTGAAACTCGGTCAGTCTGATCATAAGGCATGGCCAATTAAAAGTTATCAAAACGGTGAGTTTTTGAGCATGCTGAAGGGGCATTAGCAGGGGTCAAAGTTCACCTACTCGCCACAAAAAATAAAACTGTTATATCTCCTACACAGAAACACACAGAGGCACCAAACTTTCTGTGATTGATCATCATCGGGTCTTCTTTAATACCCAATGGTCAAATGATGACATCACTTAGGCCACGCCCCCTGACAACAGGAAGTGTCATGTTTTGCTGTAAGCGGTCGCTATGTTACCCCTCTGAACTAATCAACATGAAACTGTGTCCACAGACAGAACACATGTTGATGTGTTGTGGATTTCAGGCCAAACTGGATTCGATGGAGCAGGGGGCGAATTCCACAGTTTTGGGCCGAGCTGCTTAAAACTCATTTGGATGCATCCTTATCCACCCCCCAACAGGAATCCATAACAAACTTTAGTGAGCAGGACTTAGTTTCTCTATAGCGCCACCAAGCAATTTTCAAAGGACCCTTTGCTATTCACTTAGTTCATCGTAGAGTAATGAAATTTTGTACAGTTGTAGATCTCAGCAAGACGCTCAGAATTTACAATTAATGTTATAGTGCAAGTATCACAGGAAGTAAGCCATTTTAGATTGAAATCTAAATTTTGACACCATGTTGACATGTAAAGCATTTGGATTTGATCAAACTTGTCCAGCAGGGGGCAGCAAGAGACCACAAATAAACCCCAAAGGAATTTCTCTTGGTAAGTAAGTGATCTTAACTCTGGTTTTCTTTATATAGTTAAGTTGCACAGATGTACAAATCCTGCTTGAAAACTGACAAACTTACTCTTGTTCAATACATTTCAGTTTTTATTTATATAGCGCCAAATCATGAAACATGTCATCAGGGGTGGACTGGGACAAAACAATCGGCCCTGGCATTTTGGATTAGACTGGCCCACCACATTTGTTTTGTGTACTGAATGTGTATATCAACTGTGCAATACCAACTGTGCAATACCTTGAGGCCAGGTTAATGGAAATTAGTGAGAGTGGACACTTAAAATACTTCCAAAATCTTAATTTATTAACACTGTAAAATGTAAACTCCACCACAGCACAGCAACAATTCTTAGATCAGAAAGGGGAGAGAGAAAGAGAGGTTTCACGGTCAATCACACATATTATCACGTTACATCATTATAAGAAGTTATTGTAAGTTGCTCATCAGATCTATTCAGTCTTCCAGATACTGTAGGGTAACATTGGACTAATGTGCACTCACTGTGTAAAAAAGGATGCCAATGACAAAATGAACCAGAGAATGCCTCACTTGTCATCATGGAAAGAAAGAAAATATATAATAACATAATATAAATTTTGATTTACTCAGTCATTTGTAATAAGTATTTTATTTATCTAATTTCCTAATTTTTATCCTATTTTCTTTAAAATCGCAGACTTTTCGCTATTTTTCATGTAAATCCTTGGTGGCGCTTCATAGCGAAGCCGGTGAGGCCGCAGCGAGCTTGGCCTCCCCTGGGATTGTGCAATCCCATGTTAACTGCGCTGACTTCCATTCTGTGAATGCATCTTCCTGTCTCTAGATCATAAATTCAATTGTTCAAACAGTTATGAACAGATTTTCCACAATTTAATGTATGTGGATTACGAATTGTGTTTTGGTCATCAAACTGTGTGCAGATAACATGTTTTCGTGGTGCTGGCCGATCATAAACAGCAAAGAACTGGTTGTAGGTGAGGTCGGCAGTTCCTTGGCCGCTAGGCAGGGGGCGCTCAAGGGGCACCGCTCGTGATCCCCAAATAGTAGAGTCAAAACAAGTTATTGATGTTTTATTAGCGAGTTTTGCTAAACAAGTAAAGCACTAAAAAGACTCTAAACATCCAGCCGGAACAGGACTGATGAAGGAAGGCTTTCCTCCCTGGCAGTGAGCTCCACTGAGACTGAGAGACTTTTAAAACTGAAGAAGATAAAGAGAACTTTTACCGGAAAATGATGATATTTTTGTTCAGAAAGAGCGCCGCAGGGACTTAAATTATAAGTAGAGGTAAGACAGCGATACTTATTCATGTTTTGTTTTTGTGATAAAATGTGCGTAATGTGGGTTATAGTTTTAGAATGTGTTACAAATGCAGAAATCCATCATAACTCATAAACTGTTACCAATCAAATGACAAATAATTTATTTTAATTTTTTCATCAAAGAACCAATATTTTTCCATGTATCTTGGTGAATTTATTTGGCTCAATCAGTCGCCTTCAGCACTTTGCAACGAGTCTACTCTGTAGAGTGTATATATTTGTAAATCTGACTCTGATGACGTCAGTGCCTCACCAGCTATGAACCCTACCGTACGTCACTGACTACAACCACCACCACCACCATATTTTACATCAGACAACGGAGCAGATGAAGGGCCTGCTGTTGGGAACATGTCAGTCAGTTTGACATTTCGCAGCGTCCGTTTGAAGAACTCGTTTCTTTTTTTCGTGCAGTTTCTCTGCGCCTCCCTTGCGTTTCTTATCCATTACTACTGTGAACACCGCTGCACAAAGTTCCACATGGAGCGTGAAGGTGTTTTTCTACTTTATGATTGGCCTAGCCCTTTAGACTGTCAGGGATGATAACCAATGGGCTGCAGTAGCCTGTGGTAAGGGCCGGATGATCGGAACAGACTCTTGCTCTGCTGATTTTATTTTTCTTCATGCATGATGCAAATATAACAAGACAGATATATAAAATAATAATAATACATATTATTAATATACATGTCGGGTCTGCCGGCCCAAACAGCACGTCGGCCCACCGGGAAAATGCCCGGTACGCCCGATTACCAGTCCATGCCTGCATGTCATCTAAAGGCAGTTTACAATGTCAAAATCAATCAGATTATACGTATTAAGTCAGATTATCCAAATTGGTAAATGAAATTCCTATATAAGGGAACCAGTTGATTGCATCAAAGTCGTAACAAGCAGCATTCACTCCTGAAGAAGCGTAGAGCCACAGGGAGAGTCGTTTGCATTGTACATGGCTTTGCAGCAATCCCTCATACCGAGCAAGCATGAAGTGACAGCAGAAGGAAAAACTCCCCATTAACAGGAAGGAAAAACCTCCAGCAGAACCGGGCTCAGTATGAACGGTAATCTGCTTTGACCGACTGGGGGTTACAAAAGAGAGAGAAGAGACACAACAAGACAGACAAAAAAGCGCAGAAGCACACATTGATCCAGTAATCTGTTTTACATTAGATGGTAATAACAGGTGATCTGTCTTCCCTGGATGATGTCACAGCTAACAGAAGGCCAGACCAGGTGTACCTACTATGAAGAAAAAATAGAAAAAACAAAAAGTTAAAAGCTGAAATGACAACAGTCATGCAAAATTGAAGAACAATAGACCCTGATGTCCTCCAGCAGCCTAAGCCTATAGCAGCATAACTATAGAGGTAGCTCAGGGTAACATGAACCACTCTAACTATAAGCTTTGTCAAAAAGGAAAGTCCCAAGAGCCAGCTTCTAGTGGACGAGTTCAAGTATCTTGGGGTCTTGTTCACGAATGAGGGGAAGATGGAGCGGGAGATCGACAGGCGGATTGGTGCGACGTCTGCTGTGAACCGGGCGCTGTACCGGTCCGTTGTGGTGAAGAGAGAGCTGAGCCAAAAGGCCAAGCTCTCGATTTACCAGTAGATCTACGTTCCTACCCTCATCTATGGTCACGAGCTTTGGGTCGTGACCGAAAGAACAAGATCCTGGATACAAGCGGCTGAAATGAGTTTTCTCCGTAGTGTGTCTGGGCTCTCCCTTAGAGATAGGGTGAGGAGCTCAGTCATCCGGGGAGGACTCAGAGTAGAGCCGTTGCTCCTTCACATTGACAGGAGCCAGTTGAGGTGGCTCGGGCATCTGATCAGGATGCCTCCTGGACGCCTCCCTGGTGAGGTGTTCCGGGCACGTCCCACCGGGAGGAGACCCAGGGGAAGACCCAGGACACGCTGGAGAGACTCTGCTGGCCTGGGAACGCTTTGGGATTCCCCCGGAGGAAGTGGCCCAAGTGGCTGGAGAGAGGAAGGTCTGGGCCTCCCTCTTGAAGCTGCTACCCCCGCGACCTGACCCCGGATAAGCGGAAGACGATGGATGGATGGAAAAAGGAAAGTTTTAGGATTAGTCTTAAAAGTAGACAGGGTGTCTGCGTCACGGACCAAAACTGGGAGTTGGTTCCACTGGAGAGGAGCATGATAGCTAAAGGATCTGCCTACCATTCTGGTTTTATAGACTTTAGGAACCACCAGCAGACCTGCTTTCTGAGAGTGAAGTGGTCTGTTAGAAATTACTAAAGTTTGTACACAACATACACATGTGGAATATTGCTAACGTGTTACTTTAGCAATATTCCAATTGCTAAAGTGTTACTTTTACATTATTACTTTTGGGTGTGTATCCACCAATTTAACTGTCAAACTTTCATAAAAGCTGTCTTAATGCAAGAAACGAAACCCTTAAACACATGAAATAATTAACTTTAAATAACTAAAAAGGTTTTGTTAACTTTTCACATGAAGCTGGATTAACAGCTAGTAAGATACCTTTGATTAAATTTGTATACTAGTGTTTAAACCAGGGGTGTCAAACGTACGGCCTGCGGGCCAAATATGGCCCGCCGAACGATTTAGTCCGGCCCGGTGGCCAAATGCATTTTCATTATTCAACGGCTGTGTCTCCTCGGTGCATCAACTGATCTGCACCAGATTTTTTGTGAGTCGTGGATGAGTGCTGCCCAACGAGTACGTGTGTATTGCATGGTAGACGGGTGAGGAAAATGCTTGACAGCTTCTGCGGTGGCTGGCGGCGGGAGGTGCGCGTACCCTAGCGGTGGGCCATAGGCCAGAGCGGCGCTTGGCTGCGAGGGCCGATCATCACCGCTTGCGGTTTTAATTCTTCTTATTCTTCCATTTTTTCAAATTCTTCAAATCCCTTCAAATTCTGCAATTTTTTCAAATTATTGAAATCTGATTTTAACGTTTTTCAGCTACTTTTTCTCTTCTGCAGGGATCTTCTGCATCTTGTCCTCAAATCATTCTGCAGATTAGCATTCTTACTTGCTGTTACGCAGGAGCAGCTTTTTCTAATTATTATTGCTGTTGTTGATAAGATAAACAATGTTTTTTCTTTTGTTATTTCTAGGCAGCTCTTTTTTCCAAATGTAAAGAACTTCAAGTTGGCAAAAACAAACATTTTTTATGAAACCCATTTCTGTTCCAATCAAACGTTTTGTTCCATCTAATATCACACCTTGTCGCTTCATGCCCACGTAGAAACGGGCTTTGGAATCAAAATGATTTCCGTCAGGTTGAGTTAGTGCTTCTCCATTTACACGTAGCTATTGCCCTCCTCCACCAGGTTTCCCCGGGGAGCATCGGCTGCGTTCGAAAGCTGCCGATGCTGTAAAGTGATTACATTCATGCTGCATTATGAAAACATAAATCAGCAGAAGCCGGGGTTCCCCAGCGGGGTTATTGAGATCTATAAAACATGTGCTTGAACATGCCAACTACAGATGGTGCTATAAAGAGTGTCTTAGTGCAAGGGCCCCCCAGGGTGTATCATTCATAACCATGTTTCTCTTTAAACAGCAAAACTCAGACAAAACACTCAGCAGGGTGATTTAATGGACTTCTGTCTTCATAACTCTATAAGATCGCCATAGTTAGGTCAGTATAGCATAAAGAATTGCATGCTGGAATAACAATTGTCTTAAAATTCTTTCAAAATGTTAGATTTTGCGCTAATAATCTGTGTGGTCAGCCTGGATGTCAAGGCCTTTTAAGACCCCAAATGATCAGAGGAGTGAATGAAGCTTGTTTTAGTGATTTTGTCATTTTCTTAAAATGTATCTTTCTAAACACACAAATTAGCTGCACAAAATGTTACTAGAAGATTGCATAATTCACCGTCTTCGGCACTCGTCTTTCTCGGATTTTCGACGCAACAGCAGTCAAACGAAATGTAAATAAGCAGAGGAAATGCAATCCTCCTGGATCATGATCCACCTCAAAGTGGATTCACAAACCGAAGTCACGTGGGTTTGCAGGTTTAATCTCCATTGATTTGACGCGGTCTATTTCCATTAGGCTCTTTGTGAGCTACGGTAATTGCTTTTTATCTCAAACAAACACACGCACACAATCGGAACGTGAGCTATAAATTTGGGGGTGCATGCGTAAGCAGCGTCCTAATGGTTTTCTAAGAGCATATAGCGTGGGGAAATGCATTCCTTTGTTTACGAGGAATGCATGACCCGACTCACCGGTAAGAGTGAAGAATGAGCCCAACGCCGCCCCAGAAATGGAGATTTTATTTTTCACTTCCTGTTTAGGTTCATATGCTTGATAAAAATGTGCATGTATTGACTAAAGGCATGTAGGACTCTTCATAGTGCAGCTCCAGTAAAACCTTTACCACCAGACCGGGCTTAATCTTGCACATACTGACTCCTACATGTTTAAGTACTTCCCTCACTTCTTCAGTACCTCAGTAGTTAAAAGCCTACGAAGCAACTATTTTTGTGATGGTCTGCAAAATCTAGCCTCGTGAGACCATCCTGATCTCGCGAGCTTTCAAGGTTTCACTCGCAGATCAGTCTGGCTACTTTCCGTTAAAGAAAATTTGGAGCAGTTCACCAAACGAACGTCCAATCAGCGTTGGCTTTGAGGCGGGTTGAGGTGTGACGCAACCAGAAGCGCGACAGTTCAGTCTAAAGAACATGGCGGCTTCAGCCGATGAAACTAGCGTTAGTGTGGCTATCGAGCAAGTTTTATCGGAATTACAGAGTATTTCTTCACTGAAAGAAGAGCAAAACACTGCTCTGGAGGCTTTTCTCAGAGGAAAAGATGTTTTTGCTCTTCTTCCGACTGGTTTCGGCAAGAGCTTGCGGTTGTGTTTTCGTCGTCGCTGTTAGTACGTCATATGCTTCGTTGATCTGATTGGTTCATTTGGCCCGTCTATCACCAACATAGGCCAATCAGCTAACCAGTATTTTCGCCCCTTCCCAAAATTACTTCAGCGGAAGGTTTCCAGATGGATATGCGGAGCAAATCCATCTGGCGGAGTCAGGTTATGCAAAATCAGCTAAGGTTACAAATGGGTGGAAAATTTCCTTTGAAAGTCGATTTTGGAGAATCTAGGAAGTTGGGAATCTTCCATGGTAAAAATACAAATCTGTAGGATTTTTTTCTCTTTTTGTAAGGGTTAACTTTAAATCTCGGGATATAAATGAAGTGCATAATATCCAAACATAAATAGAAACATTTTGTTTTTTTATAGGGAGACATCCATGTGATTTTAAATAACCAAATATTTTGTTTATACAACTTGAACTTGGAATGAAGAAACATTTGTTGAGTATTTTTTACATAAAAGTGTTTGATTGTGAGGCATTAAAAAGCCCTAAATGCAACGGGTCCACCAGACGCACAAACATTGGTTGAGTAACAACAGTATGAACACCACACAAGGATTAACATAAAGTACGTTAAATATGTTGACCCAATAATATAATTGTAAATGACCTTACATGTGTTTAGTTTGCGGGCTTTTGCGTGTAATAGTCTTCCCCTCTAGGTTCAGTGGTTTAGGGGTCTGGAAGTGATCTATGCTGGTGTGATGGAGCAGGCAGGGGGGCGTGGCTTGCAGTAAGCAATGTGCTCTGTGAACTTGGCTGAGGAATCACACAGAAACGCTCAGGTGTGATTTAAGTCAAGGTTTTGCTAAGCTATATTTTCGCTTACTGTTTCATTTAATCCCTGTTAAGGGCCAATCGTTGATATTTTAAATTCCAGAATTATTTCACCTTCTTCCCACAGATTCCCATTAATCCCCATGGAAAGTTACACCTTAGAAAATCCCTGGAATTTTGTAACCAGCAGTTCCCCAACTGAGGTCCCTAACAAGGCACCACTGAGACCCTGTGCATACAGTTTTCTTTATTTATTTTTTGTGAACACAGAAAAGTTTTGTTTTGTTTCTACTGTTTGTCTACACCACAACAACGTGCCTTTTTCTCTGACAACAGCACAATTCAAAAATGGCTTCCAAAGTCGTAGGCAGAGATTATGGTCATTTTACAATTTAATCGCTGTGCATCATGAAGAATTACCTCAAATGTATTTTCATATTGAGAGTCATTTGTTTCCCATAAGAGTTGGAGAGAAACAACAACAATGAGCAAAATGAACACCAAAGGTTTACATATGTGTGTCTGAGTTAATTATGAATGGGCCCTGACGACTATTAGGATCTTAAACTCATCTAATTAACTAATGGTTGATGTCAACCTGGAGAAGTGACAGAGGACCGAGAAAACACCGTATGTCCTTCTAGCAACACACTCAAGATTTCCCATCCTTTCCAGGAGTCCAGCACAGTCTGCATGGAGCATGGGATCCCATGCACCCTGTGGCCCAGTCACCCCAGGCATCCTTTCACCCCTCTGTACCCTACAAAGACATCCCATCATGAAACCATGACAACAGCACATTGGAAGGCATTCATAGTGGAGGAAATCAGATGAATACCTGACGATAATATCCAGCTACTGTTAATCAGGTACATCTGAAAGTTTTTTAGCACAAATAAAGTAACTGGGATGGTATTATCAGAAAATGTATTCAATAAAATAAGCAACCCAGATCTGAATCTTGCTTTATGGCTAAAGCTAAGCTGCCAAGTTCATCGTCGTATAGGTTGCGCTTACTGAGATGGACACTCACTCCTGTTTCCTGTGATTTGCCAAAAACCTCGGAGATACAACGAACTGAGAGGTCCAGACGGGACAACACTCTTAACAACAGACTTATCTTTTATAATTCTTTTTTTGAGAGCGTCGTCTCTTCTGCCGTCATCTGTTGGGGCAGCAGCACCAGAGCCAGCGACCTAAAAAGGCTCAACAACCTGATGAAGAAGACCGGCTCTGTTCTGGGGACGAGTGTGGAACCGCTGGAGACGATGATGCAAAGAAGGATTCTTTATAAAACCAAGAACATTACGACCAACCCTGACCATCCTCTTCATGAGACCGTCTTGGGAAAACAGTGTCTTCAATCAGAGGCTTCTTGAAAAGATCTCTCCTGCCAACAGCCATCACTATCCAGTATCTACAATAACTCTTTGAAGAATCCGGATCAATAGGAGTTACAAAAACATTTAATTTCCCTGTGGGATCAATAAAGTACATTTGAATTTGAATTTGAATCTTGGAGGTGATCTTTTGTCAACACCAGCGGCAGAAGAGCTGGTGAGGAGCTTCATGCACAGAAAATGTTTGCAAACAGATATTGACTTTGATGCAAAGCTGTTGTTCACTTTTATCATCTGAGTAACATTATGTTCATCATCCCAAATGTTTATATTGAGAGAAAGAAGAACATTTGATCTTACATTTAACAAGGTAATGCAGGGCAAGTTTATCTGTATAGCACACTTCTTGCACAGCAAAGTTAGAGTCATGCAACTACACTTATCTGCACTTACATCTTATACTATTTGAAGAGGTAACCTAAACTACAACAAATTTGCTTAGCAGGCGTGACAAATTAATACTTGCAGAGAGAGAAGAGATTAGAGTCAATGCATTTGTGCAGAGGAACTCAATATGATCGAGGTCTGTGGTCTGATGAGACCAAGATAAACTTATTAGATCCAGACGGTGTCAAGCAGGTGAGGCGTGCATAGACAGATGTGTCTTGCTGACAGTCAAGCATGACGGTGGGAGTGTCATGGTATGGGGCTGCATTAGCGCCGCTGGTTGTGGGGAGCCACAGTTAATTGACTTAACCATAAATGGCAACATGAATTATGACTCACTGAAGCAGAGCATGATCATTCCCTTTGGATATCCGCAGGCCAGTATTCAAACATAAAAAAGACACCAAACATGCTTCCAAATCGACCCCTGCTTTGTTAAAGAAGCTGAAGGTAGAGGTGCCAAATAGCCCAAGCATGCCTCCAGACCTAAACCCTATTGAGCATCTGTAGGGCATCCTCACATGGCAGTACTGGAAAACAATAGTGACCACACAAAACGTGGACACTTCGGAGATTATCAGCCACTTTTCTTGCCATTAATGGCTCTGTGCCTATTTATTTTGAGGGGAGAGCAGATTTACACTGTTACACAAGCTGTACACAGACTACTTTACATTGGATCAAAGTGTCAAATCAAATGTTATTCCACGAACAGGTATAAAGCACAAAAATGTGAGGGGTGTACTGCCTTTTGTGAGATACTAGCCTATATCCTTTTTTAATGAGCAAAACAAGGTTATTTTTGTCAAAAGCAATTAAAATACTTTATCAAATATTTAAAAAAATGGCATCGTTATGTGAACATTTCTTAATAAAGATCTGTGTGCGGTGCAATCATTTGTCACACGACTATATTTAGCTGTCTTGGTAGATAGTGTAGATGAGTAGGTCAATACGTCGGCCTTAGTGTGTTCTCTTGTCTTTCCCATTTTGACGAGTTCTAAAGAGAAATGGGCTTCTGAGTTCTGTCAGGGAAACTGGGTTTAAAAAATTATTAACGTTTCTGACCAACTTGAAAAAGGTATAGAAAAATAAATACTTTTAAAACACCTATTTATGGATATCAGATTTTTCTTTTTTTACCATGCTCATTAAATGCACCTTGGATATTTCTCCATATTCCATAAGAGATCACGCTACTACATAAAAAAAACATACATTGTAAGGTTTTTAAAGCACATCTACCAGGGCTGTCTAAACCACTTGATATTCAGCAGGTGTTTGAAGAGCAACCTGTGACTTTAAAATATATTCAGTCTCCTTATGAATTTAATGCTTAGACATCATTTATATGTTTGTATGGATTTGGATGTTTCACTTTTTGTGGACAGATTTCAATCTCAATTAGATATTTACCCATATGAATGCATTCATTTATTTTTGTAGATATCTAATAAAACAGGTCGTTTCACTGGAGATGAAGTCTGATTCGATCATTTCACCATCTAGAAAG